>NC_059347.1:21305000-21537500 GCF_019703515.2 Myxocyprinus asiaticus
CACAGACTGTTCATAGATGAGCAGTTAATGTGTGTACTGAAGCTTTCAAGCAACAATGTCATGCGGACACCGGTGAAGAGAGATAAACTCAGACGAATAATGAAGTCAGACCCTTACAAATGTTCACATCAACACATAAACAAAATATAAACACTTCTTTAGCAAAATGAAATTATATAACTGGCTTGTTGAGCAGTTAATTCACCCATTTTTCATAGTGGAGCATTCAGCATCTCTTTCCGATCTGCAACTCTCAACTCTCTAGATGGAAAGTAATTTTCTGATTTTCTGTAATAAGTCTGAGGTTGAGCAGATTCTGGATCCAAATGCAGTGTTTTAATAAAAAGAAAACGCAATCAAAAACAAAAAACCAAGGAAACTGAAGAACACAACTGTAACAAGACCTTCAGGTTCGGGTATTGAAAATGAGGATACGGGGAGCAGTGACACGCTGCAGGTAAGGCTTTTATTATCTTGCCTTCTGTGCAGCAGATACACTCTTTCGGGTTTTTCACTCAGTTCAATAATTCACTCTCAAAAATAAACATAAACTTCTTAACAAACACTTAATAGCTTCAATACGTAACGTAAACAGTTTGACAATGTTGCACACTCGTTTTCTCTCTTCTGACGTGTTTAGCTGTTTTAAGGCATCTCTCCGTTATCACTGTAATGAGAAACAACTGTTAGAAATTTATGTCAACCAGCTTGACGAGCCACACAACTCCCTCTCTCCCGCAGACAAACACACGACCATGCCTCCATCACCACAGCAACCCAAACTCAAAAGACAGCCAAACATGGACACGATCTCACAACACCTATGGTAAACAAGAGGATTTATATGCACAGACAGCTACAACACTGCCTTCCTTCAAATTAAAAGCCATACAAAAGACAGTGCTCAAAGACAAAAACCCAATTTCATCACAGAACTCCTCCCCTAGGGGTGGCTCCTGATGTCCATACAAAACAAAATATACAAGAGTTCTTGGGAGCAAGAGATGGCTGGGGCTAGGACAGTGACCAAGATCTGTGGCATACCATGAAGAATCAGAAGAGGCAGGAAACCACAAGAGAGCTGGTAGACAAGTTGGAGAGGAGCCTGCAGTGCTGGAGTAGACCAAAGTGATGCTGGTGAAAATGGAGACTTTCGTGGTTTCCCTGGATCTAGGGACCAAGGTGGAGTAAACGGGAGACCAGGGTGGGGTAATCAGATGGCCAGGGGACCACTGGGAACCAGGCGGATGGACAGTAGACCATGGTGGACAAGGAGAGGCAACACGTTATCACTGGGAACCTGTCGGATGATGAGGAGACCGGGCGGACAAGGTGAGGCAGCAAAAGACCACTGGAAACCTGGTAGACAGCCAGGAGACCAGCGCAGACCAGACGAGGAAGAAGACCACTCGGAACCTGGTGGATGGCCAGGAAACCAGGGCGGTCCCGACGAGACTGACAGGGGATCAAGTAGCAGAGGAGCCACTGGGAATGTAGGGACTCAGAGGGCAGAGCCGCTGAGGATGCAGAGGTCAAGGCAGCTTAAAACACAGAGGGCTCAGAGGTCAAGGCAGCCGGGGACACAGAGAGATCAGTGGTCAAGGCAGCTGGGGATGCAGAGGTAAAGGCAGCCAGAGATGCAGAGGGCTCAGAGGTCAGGGAATCATGGGGACTCTGTAGTCAGAGCAGTATTGTGACTCAGTGGTCAGGGCAGCTGGGGATGCAGAGGGCTCAGTAGTCAGGGCAACAGCAGACACAGAGGGCTCAGTGGTTAAGGATGCTGGGGGAGCAGATGGCACAGTGGTCAAGGCAGCAGGGGACACAGAGGGGTTAGTGGTCAAGGCAGCTGGGGACACAGAGGTCAGGGAAGCATGGGGACTCAGTAGTCAGGGCAGCATGGGGATGCAGAGGGCTCAGTAGTCAGGGCAACAGGAGACACAGAGGGCTCAGTGGTTAAGGCAGCTGGGGACAAAGAGGGCTTAGTGGTCAAGGCAGCTGGGGACGCAAAGGTCAAGACAGCTGGAGATGCAGAGGAATCAGTGGTCAAGGCAGCCTTGGATGCAGAGGTCAAGGCAGCATGGGGACTCAGTGGTCAGGGCTGCATGGGGATGCAGAGGGCTCAGTAGTCAGGGCAACAGGAGACGCAGAGGGCTCAGTGGTTAAGGCAGCTGGGGACACAGAGGACTTAATGGTCAAGGCAGCTGGGGATGCAAAGGTCAAGACAGCTGGAGATGCAGAGGAATCAGTGGTCAAGGCAGCCTTGGATGCAGAGGTCAAGGCAGCATGGGGACTCAGTGGTCAGGGCTGCATGGGGAATCAGTTGTCAGGGTAGCATGGGGATGCAGAGGTCATGGCAGCATGGGGAATCAGTGGTCAGGGTAGCTGGGGACACAGTGGTCAGGGCAGCTAGGGATGCAGAGGTCAAGGCAGCATGGAGACTCAGTGGTCAGGGCAGCATTGGGACTCAGTGTCAGGGCAGCTGGGGACTCAGTGGTCAGGGAAGCTGGGGACGCAGAGTGCTCAGTGGTCAAGGCAGCCCAGAGACATTAGTGGTCAAGGCAGCTGGGGATGCAGAGGTCAAGTCAGCATGGGGACTCAGTGGTAAGGGCAGCTGGGGTCTCAGTGGTCAAGGCAGCCAGGGACACAGAGGGCTTAGTGGCCAAGGCAGCTGGGGACACAGAGGGATCAGAGGTCAAGGCAGCCTGGCACGCAGAGGGCTCAGTGGTCAGGGCAGCTGTGGACAAAGAGGGATTAGTGGTCAGGGCAGCACAGAGGGATTAGTGGTCAAGGCAGCTGGGGACGCAGAGGTCAAGGCAGCATTGCTCAGTGGTCAGGGCAGCTAGGGACGCAGAGGGCACATTGGTCAGGGTAGCTGGGGACGCAGAGGGCTCAGTGGTCAAGGCATCCCAGAGGGATTAGTGGTCAAGGCAGCTGGGGATGCAGAGGTCAAAGCAGCATGGGGACTCAGTGGTCAGGGCAGCTGGGGGCTCAGTGGTCAGGGTAGCTGGGGGCTCAGTGGTCAGGGCAGCTGGGGACTCAGTGGCCAGTGCAGCTGGGGGCACAGAGGGCACAGTGGTCAAGGCAGCTGGGGAAGCAGAGGGCTCAGTGGTCAAGGCAGCCCAGAGGCATTAGTGGTCAAGGCAGCTGGGGATGCAGAGGTCAAGGCAGCATGGGGACTCAGTAGTAAGGGCAGCTGGGGTCTCAGTAGTCAGGGCAGCTGGGGACGCAGAGGACACAGTGCTCAAGGCAGCTACGGAAGCAGAGGTCTCAGTGATCAAGGCAGCCAGGGACACAGAGGGCTTAGTGGCCAAGGTAGCTGGGGACACAGAGGGATCAGAGGTCAAAGCAGCTGGGCACGCAGAGGGCTCTGTGGTCAGGGCAGCTGTGGACACAGAGGGCTTAGTGGTCAGGGCAGATGGGGATGCAGAGGGCTCAGTGGTCAAGGCAACAGGAGATTCAGGTAGGGCCAAGGTACCTGGGGACTCAGGTAGGGCCAAGGTGGCCAGGAACTCAGAGGTCTGGGCAGTTGGGTACTCAGAGGGCAGAGCAATAGGAGACAATTGGAGCAAGGCCAAAGGAGCTGGGACCACCGAGGTTGAGACCACTGGGACCACCGAAACTGGGACCACCGAATTTGGTAGCAAATGGGCCTCAGTCGTGGGGACCTTCTATACCATGGTAGCTGGGAGTTTTCCCCTCCTCCTCCTCCTCTTCCTCTTAGAGCCTGGTGTGAGAGTGCTGGGTACCACTACCAGCGTGAGAGCCCTGGCTGCCACGAGGGGAATGAAGGAGTACCCCACTGTGTAGGGAGAGAAGCTTAGCAGTAGGGCATAATCTGTGTACAGCTCCAAGGTGAAATCACATCTGCATTGAGACCAGTGTGAAAGAGGTTCTTTAAAGGAACGTCCCCCCAGTCCACACAGCTTGCAAGGGCACAAAAAAGCTCTGTATATTCCTCTATTGAGTCGTTATCCTGCCTGGCGAGATCTTCTGTAATGATGAGTCACGGGCTGAAAAGATTATGGATCCAAATGCAGTGTTTTAATAAAAAGAAACTGCAAAGCACACTTAGCATTAGAGTGCAATGGGGCTAAAGGCTCAGTGGGGTAAAAGACTCCACTGATTTTATTTTCTTCCAAAACACTAAATGGCAACAAAACTACCACAGCACCTTCCTAAACACCTGTTTATCACTATACACTGCAAAATTTTCCTGATCCATGAGATCTTTGCGTGTGGTGTCTAAAGGTTTATTTTGAGGCAATTTGATCTAATTTTACAGCATGGCTACAGACCAGTAGTGCGCCTGTTGGACGTCTGTTAGAAGGTAAAAGTGTTTCAAAACTTGAAAGCTTGTAGATTACATTTTTAAAACTTGTACAGTAAATATTTGTACACGTAAGTCAATACACATTATGCAAGTAAAGTTAGCTTTGATTCATTCCATGTATTTTGTGTTCAAAGAGGAGATCCACACACTACATTTTCATTTCATTTCATTTTAATATCCTTTCTGTTGGTGATCAAAAAGTGAAAAATAAACATAAATTCTAATCTAATCTTAAAGAGACCGTAAACATTTACTCATGGAATTGCCAGTTCTCTTAGTACCATATTAGCGATTGTTAGACATATCAATGTAAACTCAATATGAATCGTACAAGTGCCTATAAACAAACATGTAACAAAATTGAGCAATGTTGTAACTGTAATAAATGTGTAAATAAAAATAAAGAAACAATCATACATAATGAAATAAATTAACTTCAACAAACACTGTAAATACTGAAGAATTTGACAAATAGGCTCTTGCAGCATCTCTGCAGGGATTTGTTAAAAACCTGTGCAAAGTAGTGATGTCCAGTTCGTGAACGAATCGTTCTTTTGAACCGGTTCTTTTTAGTGAATGAGTTTAACTAGTTCACCAAATCGGACTGCATCGTTTGAAACAGTTTGTGTATCGAGTCAGCACTGATCCAAATGTTACTCTATCTTAACCTGTCTCTCGATGTGCCTGACACTCTTAATCAAAATGAGCCGATAACCTGGAGTAATATGATCCTAGAACTGGTGATATCTGCATTTGCCAACTCTTCTTTGCAATTAACCGCTCTAACTACTTCACAAATCGCACTGAACGCTCGGGTCGCAACAATTCTCGAGTCAACAGTATGAGTTGCTCGTAACAGTTCTTGAGTCAACAGTACACTGAACTGAGAATCGCCTCTTTCAGAGGTGTCTGACATACTGAGAACCGTTGAGCTGCTGACATTGAGCATGTGTGAGATTAAGGGCTGAAATGTATGTTTCAGGTGTATATTGCTGAACAACAGAGAGTGTAACAAATAAAACATACTGGAAATATGTTTATGACTTGATTGTATTACCATTTTATCAATGTATGAAGATGATCCAGTCTACAGCTCTCGAGTCAACAGTATATTGACACCGTAAACCAGACTTCACATTCCTCAATGCCGACCCGCTGTTTACAAACACGCAAGCGGAGCCCTTTGTCTGGGCAGCACGGCCGCGGAAACGCAGGAGGAAAAGGGGAAACAGAGCCGGCGTTCTCATCAGAGTAAGACACCGCGCAAATCGACCCCCGCTACCCACTATTCTACTGGCAAATGTTCAGTCTCTGGATAACAAGCTCTGCGAGCTGAAAGCGCGGATCTCTTTCCAACGAGAGACGAGGGACTGCTGCGTTATCTGCCTTACGGAAACTTGGATGTCTGCGGAGATTCCAGACTCAGCCATTGAACCCGCGGGGTTCTCCATGCTCCGAGCGGACAGAGCGAAAGACCTCTCAGGTAAAACTAGAGGAGGTGGTGTATGTTTTATGATCAACAAATCCTGGTGTGATCAGAGGAACGTACATTCCATCAAGTCTTTCTGTTCTCCTGATCTGGAATTTCTTATGCTTCTGTGTCGACCATTCTGGCTACCGAGGGAATTCACAGCGGTCATTATCACTGCTGTGTACATTCCCCCACAAGCCGACACAGACCGGGCACTCAAGGAACCGTATGGGAGTATAAGTGAGCAGGAAACCGCGCACCCTGAGGCCGCGTTCATTGTGACCGGGGACTTTAATAAAGCCAGTTTAAAATCAGTCGCACCAAAATACCACCAGCACATTAGTTTCAACACACGAGGGGACCGGGTTTTGGACCATTGCTACTCTCCGTTCTGGGATGGCTACAAATCCCTCCCCCGCCCACCATTTGGCAAATCGGACCACTCTTCCATTCTGCTTCTGCCCGCTTACAGGCAGAAACTGAAACAGGAAGCACCCACCCTCAGAACGATCCAGTGCTGGTCGGACCAATCAGACTCTACGCTACAAGACTGTTTTGATCGCACGGACTGGGAGATGTTCTGGTCCGCCTCTGATGACGACATCGAGCTTTACGCTGATAGCGTAATGTGTTTCATCAGAACGTGTGTAGAGGAAGTGATTCCGACCAGAACTGTGCGAATCTATCCGAATCAGAAGCCGTGGATCAACAGCGATGTTCGCGCGGCACTTAATGTGCGGACCTCCGCTTTTAATTCCGGGAACGCGGAGGAGCATAAACAAGCCAGTTATGCCCTCCGAAAAACTATCAAAACAGCAAAACGCCAGTACAGGAGTAAGATTGACGGACAGTTTAACACCACCAACTCTAGAAGCATGTGGCAGGGAATTAACATCATCACGGACTTTAAAGGGAATAAAAACTCCGCCATGAACACCGCTGCCTCTCTACCGGATGAGCTAAATACTTTTTATGCTCGTTTCGAGGGAAATAACACCGCCCTCGCGGAGAGAGCTCTCACGGCCGAAGCTACAGAGGTTAGTTCACTCTCCGTCTCTGTAGCGGATGTAACCCGATCCTTCCGACGGGTGAATATCCGCAAAGCCGCGGGTCCAGACGGCATTCCGGGCCGCGTCATCAGAGCGTGCGCGAACCAGCTGGCTGGTGTTTTTACGGACATTTTCAACCTTTCCCTCTCTTTGTCTGTAGTCCCCACATGCTTTAAAACATCCACCATTGTGCCTGTTCCAAAACAATCGAAAATAACTTGTTTAAATGACTGGCGTCCTGTTGCTCTGACCCCCATCATCAGCAAATGTTTTGAGAGACTAATCAGAGATTACATCTGCTCTGTATTGCCACTCAATCTTGACCCGCTGCAGTTTGCTTACCGCAACAACCGCTCCACTGATGATGCCATTGCATCTACAATACACACTGCTCTCTCCCACCTGGAAAAAAAGAACACTTATGTGAGAATGCTGTTTGTAGACTACAGCTCAGCATTCAACACCATAGTGCCCTCCAAGCTAGATGAGAAACTCCGGGCTCTGGGCTTAAACAGCTCACTGTGCAGCTGGATCCTGGACTTCCTGTCAAGCAGACGCCAGGTGGTTAGAATAGGCAGCAACATCTCCTCATCACTGACCCTCAACACTGGAGCCCCGCAGGGCTGTGTTCTCAGCCCACTACTGTATTCCCTGTACACACATGACTGTGTGGCAACACATAACTCCAATGCCATCATTAAGTTTGCTGATGACACGACGGTGGTAGGTCTGATCACTGACAATGATGAAACAGCCTACAGAGAGGAGGTGCACACTCTGACACACTGGTGTCAGGAGCACAACCTCTCCCTCAACGTCAGTAAGACAAAGGAGCTTGTGGTGGACTTCAGGAGAAAAGACAGAGAACACAGTCCAATCACCATCAATGGAGCACCAGTGGAGAGAGTCAGCAGCTTCAAGTTCCTGGGTGTCCACATCACTGAGGAACTCACATGGTCCATCCACACTGAAGTCGTTGTGAAGAAGGCTCATCAGCGCCTTTTCTTCCTGAGACGGCTGAGGAAGTTTGGAATGAACCGCCACATCCTCACACGGTTCTACACCTGCACTGTGGAGAGCATCCTGACTGGCTGTATCTCCGCCTGGTACGGCAATAGCACTGCCCACAACCGCAAAGCACTGCAAAGGGTGGTGCGAACTGCCAAACACATCATCGGAGGTGAGCTTCCCTCCCTCCAGGAAATATATACAAGGCGGTGTGTGAAAAAAGCTCGGAGGATCATCAGAGACTCCAGCCACCTGAGCCATGGGCTGTTCTCACTGCTACCATCAGGTAGGCGGTATCGCAGCATCAGGACCCGCACCAGCCGACTCCATGATAGCTTCTTCCCCCAAGCAATCAGACTTCTGAACTCTTGATCTCCCACGATCAAAATACATCAGCCCTGCACTTTATTACTCTTTTATCTCACACCGGACTGTCATAAATTATATTACTGTCATTATATTATGTCTCTCTTAACAACTGACTATCAACCGACAGCCTGAATGTCAATACAGTACAATACTGTACATTCTATATATATACTTTTTTCATATATATTTTAATTTTTATTGAATAATGTGTATCTATATAGTATCTATATAGTAAAAACAAAAAAACAAAACAAAAACAGCATATTGTATACTGTACAGTGTATGTTATTATTTGTATATTGTTGAGTGTAATTGTGTATAACAGATGTTTAAATTGTGTTGTGTTAATTTGATGTTTTAAGTTGTGTAATTATGTATAACAGATGTTTAAATTGTGTTGTGTTAATTTGATGTTTTAAGTTGAGTGTAATTATGTATAACAGATGTTTAAATTGTGTTGTGTTAATTTGATGTTTTAAGTCGAGTTTAATTATGTATAACAGATGTTTAAATTGCGTTGTGTTAATTTGATGTTATTGTAAATTGGTATATGTCTCATCACTGTCACGACTGCTATGTTGATCGGAACTGCACCCAAGAATTTCACACACCATTGCACTTGTGTATATGGCTGTGTGACAATAAAGTGATTTGATTTGATTTGATTTGATATTGAGTCATTTGCAGCAGTTCTCGAGTCAACAGTACACTGATCCGAGGACAGCAGCTCTTGAGTCAACAGTACATTGAGTCGATCACAGCAGTTTGCGAGTCACCAGTACACTGAACTGAGAATCGCCTCTTTTGGACATAATACTGAGAACTGCTGATCAGTGAGCAGTTGATGAGCATGCGTGAACCGAGGACTTGAATGAGGGGGCGAAACTTTTCAGTCGAGAGATGTAAACAAAGTATTTTGCATGCAGATTATGTCTGAAGTTGTGACGAGCTGGATCATGGTTTGTGTAAAAAAAGGGTAAGTCGATTAAGAATAATCACTTTTTATGCTTTAAACGTGTATAACATCCACGTTTGTATATCAGTGTCAGTATTGGGTGCTATGTGCAAAACTTTAATGTAGGATGTATTGTAAGATCACTTAGTGAAACACTGATATACATAACAATTATTAAATTATTGTTATATGTTGAATTCTATTTCCATTATGGTTCCAACCTTATTTGTTTTGTTGTTTAAAATGTGTATGAAATCTCAAACAGTGACAACAGCTTGCATCGTTACTATAAATGCAATTGCATGACATCATATAAGTTGATAAAATCAAAATACGAATTAAAATGTACAATATTGAATACTATATTGCGTGAAGTCATATAAATGAATACTATACATACATTTCATTCACGTGTGAAAGTAAACCTTGCAAATATGACAGATTCTTTTAGCGATAATAATGGAATTGTTTATACATTTTTCGTTATCTGATTCTTTCCAACCCCTTTTTCTCTGCTGATCTTCTAGAACTTGCAACATATTTGACATCAAATACAGATATTCTACCCTGTGAAGACAATCTTGCACTTGAATTCCTTCACAAACACCACCGTGCCGGATTTCATACATATAATTTAGATAGCTTCTTTTAACCCATGCTGATAAAACATCTAGGATTTTGTATTCCCCACTCTGTGATTTTCAAAAGCACCCCTCTTGCTTGAGAACAAAGAGAAAGCTGACCAATCTCATCTAGCTTCACAAAGCGGAAACAGAAGGACACAAAGCAAGAGATTTGATCAACCCCAACATGGCAGCAAATATTTCAGCTTCCCTGTGCCAAGTGTACGGTTCACTGTCCGGTCACATGAATCTGTCAGTTTAGCACATCTAAAGCAGCAATCAGCACCTTGCTCCTGTGTGGATGCCACAGCTCGAGGCCCCAAACATTGCCTGGCTCATTATTCCCCTAGCAAGGTCATGGCCCTGCCCGTCAGACCGGAACCTGCCCACTAATTAAGCACGCTGTTTTGGCACTGGACGTGTCATTTCTGTAGAACATTTTATTCGGATTAAGGCTGCTTATATTCACTCTTCAATAGTGGGCAGCAGGGCAGATTTTGACCAGAGCCTCCTCCTTCCCTTAACTTTCCTTTTCTCCACCAGAGTGAAACATCAACCCTCTTGAACTCATGTTTTGATGAATCAGAGTCTGAAGGACTGGGTGTCAGTTGGTATAAATGTTGCCATGCTGAAAAGACACCATCAGTGTTTGTACTGTAGTGCTGATCTGTTGAAGATGCTTTGCCACACACAGGGAAAAAAATGAGGCTGAAGATATATTACTCATGTTTGAGTTACACAGTGTCTGGTGTAATGTGCCCCCTGAATCCCCTGGCATCTCGAAATGAATTGAATATACATCTCTCTCTCCCTGCATCTGTGCGCAAGAGAGGCATGCCAACTAAGTAGGCCCAGAAGCTTGGCCTAGTTATTACAGTGCAGGTTACAAAGCTTTTGCATTTGCACAGTTTGACTAAAGAATCAATTTGAGTACATTATTAAAAATGTTTGAGACAATTAAATGTATATTGTTTTCTACAATGTGTCATAGTCATATGTCATAGTCATAGTCCAGACTGCTATATTACGAACACTGATGTGTTCTATGATCTATGATCACATTACAACATATTGGTTAATAAAAGATTGTTCACCCAAAAATGAAAATGTATTTACTTACCCTCATGTTGTTCCAAACCCATATGTTTTCCTTTTAATGTGGTGACTTCCCTTCATCATGTTGCTTTCTTTTTTTGTTTGTCATGAACAATTTTTATTGATTCCACACTCATATCAACAAAAACAGCACATGAAAACACGGAATCAATTTTCACCCACTCACTCACCCACCCAACACACAACCCAGTGGTCAGACACAGAATAATAACAGACACACATACAAATAATCAGTACAAAAAAAAAAAAAAAAAAAAAATACTAAGATATATATATATATATATATATATATATATATATATATATATATATATATATATATATATATATATATATATATAAAATTGCCCAACAAAAAAGAAAAAGGGTTCCACACATCAATTAATTACATACACACCATTTAAACTGTCCCTCTCCACTGTTCCTCCCTGGCACCCTCCAAAAAGGCCAAATAAGTGCCCCGCTTCTTCTCAAAGGCAGCCAAGCTGCCAAGCTGCCCAGCCGCCTATGCGACATAATTTCAAAGGCCGCCACTGTGCCCAATTCGGTGCACCACTCATGAAATGAGGGTGCACCAGCTGACTTCCATCCCCCAAGGATCACTTTCCTGCCGATCATCACACTGGTAAGGACCCAGTTTTCATTGTGTATGTTCCCTAAGTTAACCCCTGCCCATCCCCCAAAATACAAAGTCTGGGGCAGAATGAAATCTGAGTGCTCAGGATCACACAGATATAACTCTGAACCCTCGACCAAAACTCTTGAATCTTAGTACAATACCAAAAAACATGGGCTATGTCCCCATCCTCTGATTGGCATCACCAACAGGTGGGTGTATCTTTAAGACCAAGCCTATGCAATCTAGAGGGAGTCCAATAAAAATGATGCAGAATCTTAAATTGAATGAGGCGCATCCTTGCATCCCTAGACATAGACTTGGCATTTTTTTAAATCCTACCCCATTCTTCATTCTCCAGTACTAAATTCAAGTCATTCTCCCATAACTTCTTGAGAGATGTCAAAACCCCATCCCCTAGACTCTAAATTAGCCAGGAATAGTACGCTGAAGCCTCGTGACCCTTTCCAAAAGCCGCTAGTACCATCTCAAGAGTGTCTGCAGCTTTAGGGGACTGTGTACTACACCCAAAGATGGTACAAAATAGATGGCGCAGCTGTAAGTACCTGAAGAATTGAGATCTGGGAATCCCAAACCGGTGTGTAATATTTTCAAAGGATCTCAATGCTCCATTTTCATACAGGTCACACAGCATAGCAACTCCTTTCTCAATCCATTCTGTCCAGCAAAAAGGGGACTTATTAATAAACAGTTTAGGGTTTAACCAAATACTTGCAGCAACGTTCAGGTAAATGTCCGAATTGAGCACGCAGGAAACCCTTGTCCACACTAACTGCATGTGTGAGATAACGGGATGTGTCTTTAGTTCTCTGAGCAGCCTGGTAGAAAGACATTGCAATGGCAATATAGGGGCAAGAAGTTCTTGTTCAATGCAGAACCAGGGAGGGGCTCTTTCAGGTGGAAGTGACCAATGAGCCAAATGTCTGAGACCGAATACATAATAATAAAATGAAATCTTGGGTAAGCCTAGCCCACCTTTGTCAATCAGTCTATGTAACTTACTGAATTGTAATCTGGGATGTTTACCATTCCAAATGAAAGACTTCGCTATGCTTTCAAATTGCTTGAAATAAGAGAGAGGGACATCTACCGGGAGAGACTGTAGCAGGTAGTTACATTTTGGAATACAGTTCATTTTAATAACATTAACCTTCCCAATCATCGATAAATGTAATGAAGCCCACCTGCCCACATCGCTCGAAAACCGTTTTATTAAGGGGTCAAAATTAACTCTAACTAAATCAGACAAATTTTTGGGGAATAAAATGCCCAAATACTTAATGCCCTGTTTGGGCCACTGGAAGGCGTCTGGCTGAAAGGCTGTTACTGGACAGTACGCTGTCAGAGCCAGTGCTTCGGATTTAGACCAGTTGACTTTGTATCCTGAGAATTTGGAAAAGGAATTAATAATTCTGTGGAGGCAAGGCATAGATTTATTAGGGTCAGAGACAAATAATAAAATATCATCTGCATAAAGCAGAAGCTTATGCGCCATGCCTCCCACCACCACCCCTGGAAAATCTTCCTCCTTTCTTATCGCGGCTGCTAATGGTTCCAGGGCAAGACAGAACAATAATGGGGAAAGAGGGCAACCTTGCCGAGTGCCCCTATCCAGAGTAAAATAATCTGAAATTAATCCATTTTTTTGTACCGCTGCTACAGGGTGTCTATAAAGTAACTTGATCCAGCCAATAAACGTACTCCCGAACCCATACATTTCCAAAATCTTAAAAAGATAATCCCATTCTACCATATCAAACGCTTTTCGGCGTCAAGTGAGATGGCAGTGACCGGAGACTGATCATTCGCTACTGACCACATGATGTTGATGAAACGCCTAATATTATCAGAAGAGCTACGACCCTGAATAAACCCCACCTGATCTATATGTATAAGAGATGTCATAACTTTACTTAATCGGTTAGCCAAAATTTTTGCCCAAATTTTTACATCTAGCTGGATCAGGGAAATTGGACGGTAACTTTTACACTCGCTTGGATCTTTGTCCTTCTTAAGAATCAGACTGATCCGGGCTTGTGTCATGGTTGGAGGAAGCTTTCCATTCTTTAATGATTCAGTATAAATTTCTTTTTGCTCAGTCATCAGTTTAGGAAGATCTAATGATTCCACAAAATGTTTAATACCTTCATCAGTAGACGAAGATGTGGAACTATAGAGATCAAGATAGAATTCTTTAAAAGTATTATTAATATCAATGGCTGAGGTAAAAATTTCACCACCAGCAGATTTCACTTAAGGAATGGTAGAAAAAGACTCTCTTTGCTTTATATATCTAGCCAAAAGCTTCCCTGCTTTGTCACCCGACTCAAAGTATGACTGTCTTGCCCTGAACAACCAAAACTCCACTTTCTGTGACAAAATAGTATTATATCTGTATTTCGAATCGGGTCAATTCTCTGAGACCATCAGACGACATTCGGCGCTTCAGCTCTTCCTTGGCACTTTTAATATTTCCTTCCAACTCCACAAGTTCTCGTACTTTGGATTTTTTAATGAATGAGGCATACTGTATGATCCGACCCCTAAGAACCACCTTAAGTGCCTCCCAAGCCACGCCCACAGTGGATACTGAGGACCAGTTGGTCTCCATATAAACATTGATTTCAGTCTTTAACATTTGTTGGAAATCAGGATTTTGCAACATTAAGGCGCCAACTATATGATTTCTTTTTCTCTATATGTGGCATCACCTCGAAACTCACCAGGGCGTGATCTGAGACTAAAATATTTCCAATTGAGCAGTCAACAACAGATGAAATGAGGGATTTGGATATAAAAAAGAAAATCTATTCTAGAATAAATCTTATGGACTGATGAAAAAAATGTATAGTCCCTACTAGATGGGTTCAAAAGTCTCCAAATATCCGTAAGACCAAGATTTTTACACATCCTGTGAAGCGTCAAAGTTGCTCTAGGGGGCTTACACACTTTTGCTTCACTGTGATCA
Organism: Myxocyprinus asiaticus; assembly: GCF_019703515.2. Lineage (NCBI taxonomy): Eukaryota > Metazoa > Chordata > Actinopteri > Cypriniformes > Catostomidae > Myxocyprinus > Myxocyprinus asiaticus. Next base: position 21,319,527 of record NC_059347.1, read on the forward strand.
AGGACTGAGTCCATCAAGAGATTAAAGTCTCCTCCCAATATTATATCATGAGGGGTGCCAGTGGCTTGCAACATCCCTTCAAGATCTATAAAAAAGCCCTGATCATCAGCGTTAGGTGCGTAAATATTAGCCAAAATAAACCTTTGCCCTTGAATTTCAACTAACACAATAATGACTCTCCCTAATTTATCTTTAATCTGTTTGAGACATTTGAATTGTAGATGTTTATTTACCAATATAATGACTCCCTTGCTCTTACTTGAGCCAGCACTAAAGAAAACATGTCCACCCCTATATCTTCCCAAATTTTTCAGCTTCCTGTGGGGAGAGATGTGTTTCTTGAAGAAACACTGTATCATATTTTTTACGTTTAAGAAAAGTAATAACTTTCCTTCTTTTTATGGGGTGCCCCAACCCATTCACATTCCATGTGGAGAGAGACAATCCACTCATATTAACAACTGACATATTGATATAAAAAAAAATAAAAAATTGTGTGTGAAAAACAAAATTATACAGACCACATTCCCCATTAGTGAAACAATCAAACCCCCGAACACCCCCCGAACAAAACAAACAGAAAAAAGAAAAACGTGTGCATTAACCCTGCGCACGACAGCGCCAATCGGTGTCAATCCCTTAAAACTCACAAGGTCCATGAATGCCCACGAGTCCCCACGACAACTTTGCCATCGGATTGCTCAATTTTGCCTCACAAATTTGTGAAGCAAAATTACATAACAGAAAATACTTTGTGAAATAAACCCAGTCAATAGGAAGAATGAACACAAAGAATGTGTAGATTCATTCACAGAACTGTTTTAAAGGTGTGATCTTCCACAAAACAAATTCCAGCTGATATAAAACCGTTCAGATTCCTCAGATAGACAGATGAATGTTCAGTGAGCCGGCTGTTATGAGTTCAACAGATAACGTAATCATTCAATGTCCTGTAAAAAAACTCAAAACAAACTACATCCAACAGGAGGAATAAGCACGAAGAATGAACAGATTAATCCACAGCTGTTCCAAAGGAGTGTTATTCAACAGAACACACTCCAGCCGCTAGGCGGAACCAATACAAAAAGAAACAAAACCGGCATCCCGGTTCCCCAGATGGTCGAGTCAATTCACTCGGAGGCTGCATAAAAGTATATACCATGACTTACACATTCCGTCAACTTTATAAAAGACATCCTTTGTGTGAGCATGTAGATATTTTGCGGTCATCCGTAGTGTCCACTCTCAATCTGTCCGGGAACCTCAATGCAAAAGTAATCTTTCATCAATGCAAAAGTTTCTCCAAGGAAAGTGTTATTCACAAAACAAGCTCCAGCTGCTAGGCAGAGCCAACGCAAAAAACCTAAAATGTCGCTCAGCTTCCTCAAGAGTAATTACAGCGAGTCAGGCCCACTCACATGAGAAACATCCAATGGTTAACTCAGACATTGATTCTATAAAAGACATTGCCAGATTTGGACATGTAAATACTTTGTGACCGACCTTCGTTTTTATTCTCAGTTTGGCTGGAAACATCAAAGCGAACGAGATCTTTTTCTGATGTAAGAGTTTCTTACATTCCTTAAACCGATTGCGTTTCTCTCTTGTCGAACTCGCAAAGTCCGGGAACAAGAAAATATTATGTTTTTTCCAAGAAAGCTTCCCTTTGCTCCTCGCCTGGCGCAACACAAGATCTTTATCGGATGATCTCAGAAATCTGGCCAGAATCGATCTGGGCCTGTCTCCCTCAGCAGATCTGTGAGCTGGCACTCTGTGAGCCCGCTCGATTTCCAGCTTGTGGCCTGTTATGTCGAGCAGACTCGGGAAAAACTCGTCTAGGAATTTCACCATATCTCTGCCCTCCTCATGCTCAGGAATTCCAACAATTCTGATATTATTCCTGCGGTTTCTATTCTCAAGATCTTCAAGCTTTACAAGGAGATGTTCCAAATCAACTTTGGTCGTGGGTGGATTAGCGGTTAATTCCCTCTCCGAAAATTCCAGAAAATCGATTAGTTTTTCAACATCGGTCACTCTTGTAGCTAACTCGGAGAATTTTATTTCCATCGCCGTGATCGATCGACGTATTACAACGAGATCCTCCAAGTCAGCAAGAATCTTCATCAACATCACCGACATATTGGACAACTAACGCTGGATCTCCTCTCCTGTCGCGCCATCCAAATCGAGTCCCCGGTCTGTAGGCCTGTCGGGGCTTTCATCCTGAAAACGTAAGTGTCTTTTAATGTCTCCAGAGCCTGAGGATTTTGACTTCTTTGCCATTTTTGCAACAAAGGGCAAATGTGTAACTGGGTGTATCAAAATTCACCAGATTATAATATGAAAATAATCGAAAATTCAGCAAAGTGTGCAGAGCTCGTCGCTCACATGTCTGCTCCTTGCATGGCGTCACATGACTCCCCATCATGTTGCTTTCTTTTTGTGGAGCACTAATAGAGATGTTGGGGAGAATGATAGCCTCAGTCACCTTTCACTTTGATTCCATGGAAAGAAAAGTAATGTAAGTGAATGATGAATGAGGCTGTCAGACCCTAACATTCTGCCTAACATCTGTGTTCCATTGAGGAAAGTCATACGAGTGTGTAAATGATGACAGAATTCTCATTTTTGGGTGAACTTGGGTGAATTTTTGGGTGATCCCTTTAAGTGCTGACCAAAGATTAAATTTAGTATGTTATGGGGAACATCCCAAAGAACAGAATGCAAAACACAGAGTTTAGTGTTTTCCACAGTCTAAGCCTTCTGAGCTTTAAAGCACTAAAGCAAAGAACCCATAATGTACACCTTCAGTGTCATGTGTTGACAATGGTCTGTTGAGCTGTGCATTCCTCCTCACTGATATGGCCTAAAATGAGGCCAGACCCAGGGCTTCTGAGCCCCCCTTCATTGACAGATAAGAAGAGATGGCTACTGTGAATACATGATTACATGATTTAAGGATCAGCAAATCTGCATGGTCTGGGATTATAAAATAATGTTTCATTTTCTACCAAGGGTGAACAGACATCCAATAAAGGCCAAACTGTCATTAAAACTTACAAAAGCAACAACCTGTGCTAGTCCCAAGTGTTTAATATCTGAGATGCATAGTTTTGAAGCTTTAACTGAATATGGTGCAGTTATAGATGACGTGAGGCACAAAGTCAAAAATTTTAATTCTGAATTAATGTACAAACAGTGGAATATGATGTAACAGTCACAAACCTGTTTACATGTTTTTTTGCAATCTTAATTCTACTACTCACCCTGATAGGGCACTAGAGAGCAGTAATCTCAGGTATAAGACAGGTGTGGGTAGTAGAAGAACTCAGTTTGTAATAGAGAGAATCACTTCAAACACTAAACTGCTGTCCTGATTGGGAAACTTTGCGTTTAATGCTCAATCTGAAAAGGACTTCACAGGCTTTATGCTCAATCTTAAAAGGATTTCACAGGCCTAAGTTTAATGTTTATTCACTGCCGGTACCATAGTGAGGACTATGAGCAGCGTTTAGGTGTGTGATTCATGAACTCTGGAGGCTTTCAAACTTTGTTGCACCTTTTGTGGATTCTTAAGTGGATCAAGCCGCAATAAGGAATATAAGAACTTTTTGACTGGATTTACCACGGCACTAAGGAATAAATTTTTGCACGGGGAAAACAATTTGGATTACAACCACAAATGCTTTCATCCTTGGACTTGTGTATTCTTTATGCGTTGTTTGGAAAGGACATTCATCATCATCATTCACATCATACAGATAAGACTATATAATTTCTTTCATACTGCTGATTTACATTGTGTATATGGTGTCTGTTTTTCAATGTGGTGTGGAGTTAAAAGGGTATAATTCACAAATGAACCATTTTGAGTAAGCAAATTTTACTTACATTTGGTGCATTGGTTTTATGTCACCTTTCAGAGTATATGGTGTACTTTTGCCTTATTGTTTTATGCACAGACAGTTAAAATAGTTAGCAGATCCCCACCCAAAAAACAGATTTATAGCCAATGCTTATGCGTGGTCGAGGCAGCAGTTATTGAGTGGCACCAAAACAGGGACCTGAACTATTGGTGTATTTATTTATGAGACAGACTGTATCAATATGGCAAGTTACTGCTCTGTATAAGGATTGGTTTGTGCCTAGGGTAGATTTCTCATCTGGCCTTTCACCACCCACAGAGAACCACTCAAATATTTAATAACTATATTTATTGATTTATACATAGATTCCAGAGAAGAAAATGAAGCCAGTGTAGATGACAACCATAGTGGGTTTGTTTTTCCACCACCTCCGCCATCTGCAATAGAGAGAGACATTTTATGATTCTGTTACAATGCTCATTGAACAACTCACTGAAAGATTCATTGCACTCGAAGGACGAGTTGATGAATGGAGTTGATGAATGTGTCAGGAGGGTGAGCGACTGTGTTTCTCAATGTGAATTCCAAAACAAGAACAAGACTGCAGAAGAACATTTAGTGTATCGCATGGAACGTGAATGTGAGAGAGTCAGAAAAACATTGGACATTTCTGTCCAGGAGCTCAGTCAATCTGTAATAGACTGCTTGAAAAGATGTGATGTGCAACTTGACACCAAATTCAAATCTCTTGCTCCGCTAATGTCCATGCCAGTACCACCCAAAATTAGTTGTGATGTGTATGTCCAAAAACTGTTGAACTCTGGAATTATGCTGGACTTCAGCAAAGCCCATTACAGTTTACCATCTGCAGGTTGCCATTGAAGAGAACCAGGTTTGTTTCATTCATGACAAACGATTCAACTTTCCCAATCTACTTCTACCTTGCCATACCCACACCTACCGTTGTTGACGCAGTGCTCGAATCCATTCAAAGGCTGACAAAGAAAGCTGAGACCACACCACTATCCAAAGAAAAACTGGAAAATCTACTGCTTGACTGGCTTACAGTTTGCTCAAAAGAGATCGGACATTCTAACATAGTCAAACAACGTATCATAACCACGGATTAATTACTGGTCAGAAAGAGGGCATATAGACTTTCCACTGACAAACAGAAATTCGTTGACAATGAAATTCAAGAACTACTGAACAAAAAGATCATACAACCATCAGTTTCACCATGGGCATATCCTGTTGTTGTTGTACCCAAGAAAGATGGAAGATCCAGGTTATGCATTGACTATAAAGGTTTAAATGCCAAAACGCATCTTGACGCTTGCCCCATGCCACATATCCAGGAAATACTAGAGTCTCTTCACGGAGCTGCTGTTTTTAGCATGTTAGATCTCAAAAGCAGCTATTGGCAACTTGAGATGGAAGATGATAGCATACAAAAAATGGCATTTGTGACATTGTCAAGTTTGTTGAAATTTTAATGTTTACCTTTTGGCCTGAAAAATGCCACTGCATCATTTCAAAGACTCATGGAAAACGTATTGAGAGACATCAAGGGCAAGTGCTGTCTGGTGTATACTGACGATGTAGTTGTGTACTCCAAAAACGAAAATGAACACATCCACGATCTCACTCAGGTATTCCGTTGTTTACATGATGCAGGACTCACACTTAACCTCGACAAGTGTAACTTTATACAATGCACCATCACTTCCCTAGGTCACATAATCTCAGCAGAAGGAGTCAAAACAGATCCCACCAAAGTGTCAGCTGTCAATGATTTTCCCACACCACAATCTTTGACAGGATTAGCTGGATGGTACCATCACTTCATTCCCCATTTTTGAACAAAAACAGCACCTTTACATGCACTCAAACAGAAAAAAGCCACCTGAATTTGGAAAGAAGAATGCCAACAAGCTTTCAACATTATAAAACAGGACTTGACTCAAGCACCAATTCTCCTTCCACCTGACTTCAATAAACTGTTTCGTGTACAAACGGATGCAAGTGAGATGGGACTGGGTGCAGCGCTTACTCAAGAGTTGGAAGATGGAGAAAGAGTCATTTCATATGCATCCAGACTACTGCATGGAGCAGAAAAGTCATATTCAGTATTTGAAAAGGAGTGCTTAACAGTTGTCTGGGCAGATGAAAAGTGGAGGCCAAATCTAGAAGGGAGAGCATTCGAGATCACTGATCACTCCGCACTCACCTGGGTATTTCAACATCCCAAGCCTTCATCACAACTCACCCGCTGGACAATACTTCTACAAGGTTACAATTTCACAGTCAAATATCATAAGGGGCAATGCAATGTAGTGCCAGATGTATTATACAGGTCACCAGAACACCTCTCATCAGACATCATTGCAGTAATGAGAGCTTCAAAATCCAGCATTCTACCTACCAACCTATCTGTTGACATATCCAACATCTCCTCAGCACAGCAAAAGGACCCAGAAATCCAAGAGCTCATGCTGAAGGTAAAACCACAGACGTGCTATGACATTTCCCTTGTTCATTACATTATTGAAAATGGTCTTTTGTTCCGTAGCACACCAGACAAACAAATAGGTCAGAAACTGGAACTCATCATTCCTTCAGATCTGTGCAAATAATTCCTGCATTATGCCCATGACAATCCTTTGAGTGGACATTTAGGCAGACTCGAAACATTGCTCAGACTACTAGACACTGTATACTGGCCAAGCGTAAGATCGGACGTATGGAGGCACTGAAAAGAATATCTCGCATGTCAACAATACAAACTATCTCTCTGCAAATCATCCGGTCCAATCCACACCCGCCACTGAATCAGGTCATATGCTTGGAGTAGATCTCATGGGACCCTTTCCAAAAGGCATTAGGCAGAATGAACACCTATTAGTCATTGTTGACTGTTTCTCTAAATGGGTGGAGTTATTTCCATTGAGGCAGGCCAAGGCACCACAAATTTCCAAGATTCTAGTAGAGGAGATTTTTACTAGATGGGGTACTCCTGCCTACCTTGTCTCCGACCGGGGGGCTCAATTTACTTCCAACTTGCTTAGCCAGGTATGCAAGCAATGAGGAGTTGTCCAAAAGCTCACCACAGCCTACCATCCACAAACCAATCTCACCAAGTGCATCAACTGTACTTTGAAAACAATGATGGCATCTTATGTGGAGGATCAGCATTGCCAGTGGGACCGATGGCTGCCTGAATTCCGTTTTGCAATAAACACTGCTTGGCAGAAAAGTACCGGTCATACCCAAGCACAGATTGCATTAGGCAGAAACCTAAAAGGACCACTAGAAAGAGCCATACAACTCCACAACACGCCATATCCAAATAACCCCATCTATCTAGCCCTTGACAGACATCATAACTTCATCCGTCTTGTGAAGGAGAATGTGGAAAAAGCACAAAACAAACAGCAGCGATATTACAACCTACGCCACAAACAAACCCAATATCAGGTGGGAGATGTGGTCTGGCTGCTGGCTCATCAATTGTCCAGAGCAGAGGAGGGTTTCATGGCTAAACTGTCTGGTAGGTGGAAGGGACCAGCCAAAGTTATTAAATGTTTAGGACCTGTGATTACTTTGAGTTTCTTTGCTTACTGACCCTGAAAATATTGATACTTACCATGTGCAGAATCTAAAGCCTTGCCATGGACATGTCAAGTCTTCAAGTGATGGGGTGAATATGTAACAGTTACAAATCTGTTTACATGTTTTTTGCTATCTTAATTCTACTACTACTATTTATTGTACCTGAGAGCAATACTCTCAGGTACAATAAAGGTGTGGGTAGTAGAAGAACTCAGTTTGTAATGGAGAAAGTAAGCATGGCTTATCGCTCCAAACACTGAACTGCTGTCCTGATTGGGAAACCTTGTGTTTAATGCTCAATCTGAAAATGACTTCACAGGCTTTATGCTCAATCTGAAAAGGATTTCACAGGCCCGAGTTGTTTATTCACCGCCTGTACCACAGTGAGGACTATGAGCAGCGTTTGGGTGTGTGATTGGAGCCCCGCCCCCCATAAAACAGATTTATAGCCGATGCTTATGTGTGGTCGAGACAGTGGCTATAGTGAGGAGACAAATGATGACCCAAAAACAAAATAATCTATGACAGCAGGCCTCAGGATTTATGTATCTACTGTAATGTTTTTAATGCATGCAAAACTTTCTGCAGTAGCAAAAAGACTATGAGAGTATGTAATTGGCTGTGGTATTTGATACGCCTCAGTTATTTCTGAAATAAAATGTTTAAACAACCACTGTTTAGATTGGTGCATGCTAAATTGTCCATTAAATTGGCATTTTGTTTCCAGTTCATTTTCTAATTTGGATCAAGACAAAACTGTACAGAAGTCAGTTTATCATTTGTAGGACACCAGACACAGCCTCTCTTCATGTAAGCCAGACAGGTATGCCTAACTCCATTTGCCTCTCATCACTTGTCTAATCTTTATTATTATGACAAGAATGATGATTATATTTAATTTTTTATGAGTGAATCTCAGCCAACTGTTGTCATGAATTCAATCATGCAATTTGTTTTTCTTCTTCTTCTTCTTCTTCTTTTTTTAAGAGACTCTCCCTAGAGATGTTACCCCATGATATCTATTTATATCAAGGTTAGGAGCTTTCTCGCTTTATGTAAATAGTGTGTTGCTTCGGCTTCTCTATGTATCTACACTGATAAAACATAATAAATTTTTCTGCTATGGAGAAAACAGCTGAGGGTCTAGGCCCATTTGTAGTTCTAGAAGCTGTTTAATTTAAATTAAACCTAAGAGTGTAGTAAATATTTGGTTAAAATTACACAATGAAGAAAGTATCCAATTTTGATTCCCCAAAAATTGTTTGCCTCCACATATTAGACATTTGACACTGAATAGCTTACCTCCTGCATCTGTCTCTTAATACTCTCTTAGTATATTCTTTCAGTCTTCCTCATATGGAAGAGACAGTTCACAGAAGTTAGCAAAGATCTTTATGCCAGTCTGTTTCTAAGTCCTTCTCCACTCTAGAGTCAGCATAAAGTCAGGTGTTGTTCTAGAAAAAACAGGAAACCAGTTGTTGACCAAGGCAGCTGTGTCTGCCATTCTGGCCCACTACCAGACTTCTAACATTTTCTCTGAGAGCACCATGACTTTGCATTGATTAGCTGAAAAAGTATTTCCCACAGCTCACACGCAGTGCACAGCCCTGGCCAGATGTGCCTGTGAAAATCATTCATCACACTTTGCTCTCATTTTCAGCTGTTTCATCTTTTTGTTTGGAGGGAATCTGGTATCAAGAAGAAAAGGGGCAGTCGTTTTCCACTCCTCCCTAAATGTTATTTTGGTGGCCATGTTGAAAAAAGTTGAGCTGTGTGGGCGTGATAGGCTATTAATCCATTGGAAAATGGGAATGAGGTTTAGAATTGGGGTTGAGGGCGGGGTGCTGAGAGAAGTGCAGAAGGCAGAGGGTTGAAGTCATCACAGGATGTTCAGCCCATAAATTACCATTAATCGCTATCTCCAACTGACTCCACCCCTTATATCTCTCTCATCTCTTGGTCTTTCTCTCTTTCCATTCGAAGGGTGGGATTGCAGCATGTTTTGTGAAACAAATTTAATAGAGTGCTGGCTTTTTTTATTCTACATTTATCAGATGAATTTTGAGACCTAATTGAAATAATGAACCGCAACAGGTTTCTAATATTAAAACAAGTATGAAATTGTCTGTTATGCTGGAGCTGAATAATATTCAAAACATAAATCAGGTAATCACTTGTCACTTCTATCATTCTTGTTTTTGTTTAAAAAGAAAGATGTAAGCCTAAATATATATATATATATATATAATATATATATATATATATGCAAACCCTAGAAAAGGTAAAAATCAAAAAGATATCAAGCCAAATTTTATTCAATGTTTTTCCCTTTTTTAATTTTATTTATTTATTTATTTTTGGTGCTAGGGTATGCTGTACTTGGAACTTCCTGTAAAGAATTTTTGATAGATGAGTATGCTGTCCTTGACCTGGCTATAAACCAACCAAATGCATTTTATTTTTCTTAAAGGGAAAAACCAGCATCAGCCAAATGGTTTGTAATATGTTGATGCTGCGAGGCCCCTTTGGATATTTGATAGCTTGCTGTGTTGCTTGTGTTTTTAAGATTGAACACTTTTTTTCTTTGGGACCACCTTGTTCTAAATGACAGAGAAATGTCCATGAATAACTGATCCCCTCCAATCATGGAATACTATGTTCCCTTGATGTCTTTTCAGGTGGGTCTCAGTTGGAAGAAAGTCTGGCTGAGCAGCTGTCATATCAGTCAGCGATCTGCTTGAGACATGCTCTCCGAGAAGCAACACTGAAGAATGCCTGAGAGACACCTCTAAAAATGGCATTAATGCACAAACTGATACCTGAAAATTCATAAAGAAAGGTTTTCCATGTGTATTTTTTATAGTTATTCTGTTGATTCTGATTTTTTTTCTTAATTTTTGAAGTTTGAATTAAATTATGCTTGGTTTTATGAGCTTACACCTTTAAATTCAAGTAATGTTATTTAATATTTTATCGTTTTAACTTCAGGGGTAAAAATTGCAAGCTGAAAATGCTATAGACAGATCTAAGGTAAAAGAAGCATGGGTTTGATTGGACAATTTGAATGAAGTCTCTTATATAAATAAAAAAATATATATACAGGTGTGTATATATATATATATATATATATATATATATATATATATATATATATATATATATATAATGTGTGTGTGTGTGAGATATATATAAGTATTAAAAATAATTTAATAAAAATGAGAGGAGAATGAACCTACTGTTTGTCTAGTTGACCTGAAACAATTCATGATTGTTTTTTTTTTTTTTACCATTCATTATTCTGAAAATGTTCTCTAAATTGAATTGCAAATTGCCAGTAATCTCTCAGTACAGAACAGGGCCATACATATTAATGCATTCACCCTACCATGCCAGAAATTGTTGAAGTTTGTGAGTACAGGATAATTTTTTTTTGTTTTGACTCACCATTCAAGATCCACATTCCAACCTCCTGTATTCATTAAAGACTGGTATTGTTTCTTTCCAGGTTGATTTACATTTACATTACATTTATGCGTTTGGCAGATGCTTTTATCCAAAGCGACTTACTTATTACACTTATTACAGGGACAATCCACCTGGAGCAACCTGGAGTTAAGTGCCTTGCTCAAGGACACAATGGTGATGGCTGTGGAGATTGCACCAGCAACCTTCTGATTACCAGTTATGTGCTTTAGCCCACTACGCCACCACCACTCCATTCAATTTGCTACTTTGAAGGCAATGGATTCTGTGCCTTTGCTGCTGTCAGGATGTAGAGAAAGTCCTTGATCTTCTCATGGAGAGACTGTTTGTGTAATGCAGCTACTTGAATACTAATAAAGTTTTCTTATATTTCATAGTATAAGTTATAGTAAACCATAAGGACAAATAAGCCAATACTCTTACCGAGAATAAAATAAAATCAAAGAATATAAAAGTATTACATTATTTTACAAATATATTATATTGCATCCATTTCAACAAACAGCATTACATAAACATATATATTATTGCAAGAAATGAACCCTCTTAAAACCTTGGGTTTGACCTAAGCATATGCATTCATTCAAAGTTTAAAGGGATAGTTCACCCAAAAATAAAAATGATCTCATGATTTACTCATCCTCCTGGCATTCCAGATTTTTATGACTTTCTTCTTCTGCAGAACAGAAATTAAGATTTTAAGAAGAACTTTTCAGTTCTGTAGGTCCATACAATGGAAGTGAATGGATGCCAAAATTCTGAAGTTCCAAAATCCACATAAAGGGAGTAATCCTTATGACTCCAGTGGTTAAATACAGTCCAATCTTCAGACACAAGATGATAGGTGTGTGTGAGAAACAGATACATTTTTAAGTAATTTTTTTTAATCATAAATGCTCCTCCCTGCCCAGTAGGGGACGATATGCATGAAGAATGTGCATCACCAAAAACAGAAGCAGAATAATGGGAAAGTGAAAGTGAAGCTGAGATTGACTGAGCAGGGAAGAGAATTTATAGTAAAAAAGGACTTAAATATTTAGCTTTTTCTCACCCACTCCTATCATGTCACTTCAGCAGCTATGGATTTAACCACCAGAGTCGTCTGGGGCCGGTTGCACCAGCTGTGCGTAAGTTAAAACTTAGCCTAGTCGTGGCATAAATGGGTCACAATTTACACACTACTAAATATTTGAGCATAAACTTAGGTAGGACGTAACCCTACGTATAAACTAAATATTTATGGCAGCCTCCGACCAGGAGTAACAAATAGAATAAAAAAGCAGACTGATATTTTATAACATCAATGAGCTCATGTTTTGCATGACAGGCATCAATCATTTCGACATATATGATGATGTTGAATTTACACTGGATTACATTTACGAGAGAGAAAATTACTTTTAAGCAGCTCTTCAGCATGAAACCGATCTAATGGTGCAGTTTTCATGATGCGTCGCCCGCTGTCAAGTTTCAACACATTAAAAATATATATAGAATATTAAAATTAATAAATGTTTATTTTTCCAGTCTGTTGTATTAGTATTTATTTATCACCCCTTATTTATTTTAGATACAGTTCCTACATATTGTTATTTACACAGGGCAAATATACTATTTATTAAATCTGCTTTTATTACGTATTGTATTTTAATGGGGATATAATTTATTACAACTCACAGCTATGTGAGCAAACAAGGTTTGAACATCAACCGTAACAAGATCAAATTGAAGTTCACGGCTTTTTAACACTTCTGTGTACAAATTTGAAGGCTGTTTATTGGATAAATACAGGTAAACGTCATATTATGTGACTACGCATTACTTTATGGAGAGCTCACGACCTACTAGTTAAGTCTTGCCTTAAGAACAGGTGGTGCAACCAAATTAAGCACTGACTTAGTTACAAACTAACTAGTAGTTACTAAGCCCTTAGTGTGAACTTTACGTCCTAACTTACGTGAGAACTTACGTACAGCTGGTGCAACCCTACCCTGGAGTACTGTGGCAGCGGGAGCGTGGTCAAGCATCTCTCCGGAGAGAGGGAAAGCGGTAAGTGTGCTTACACCTGAGCTAAATCATGTCTAACACCTGTCTCTAATTTCAGTGAGCACGGGGAGAGCGGCATAAAGAGGGCCACGCAGCACTCAGAAGAGAGAGAACCTGGGCACTAGAGACCTGATTCTGAAGCCAAGAGCTTATTAGTGTAAAGCTGAGAGTTTATTTTACTGAAGTAGTTGTTTACGTTTAGATTGAGTTATTGAACACGGTGAGAGCCCTGAAAGAGTGCATTTGCTGCAGTGGGTAGAATAAAACGCTCACCTGAACCAGAAAATCTGCTTCTCGCCGCCTCCTTTAACTGCGAAGTGTTACACTGGTGCCGAAACACGGGAAGGTTTGAAGATGGACGGAAGTTGCCCCGTAGAGTCCTCCCAGTTGGTGGAGATCCTCCAAGCCCTCGCCAGTCTACATCAGAACCACCAACAGACGCTGCTTGAGCTCCGACAAGATCAAGACCGCCGGTTTGTCAAGCTCATACATGCTCAAGCCGAGGACCGGCAGGTGATCCGGAGTCTCCTCAGCCAGGGGGCATCCTCAGCCGTGACCCCAGACACTCCCACGCCGTTACCCCCGCCAGCATTACAGTAAATGGGGGCGGCGGACGACCCCGAGGCCTTCCTGGATTTGTTTGAGCGGACCACCGAGATCTGGGGCTGGCTGCTCGGCCAACGGGCAGCCCGATTGATCCCACTATTGTCCGGGGAAGCCCAGCTCACGGCTCAACAACTGCCAGCGTCGAGCCCCCTGGCCTACGGAGATTTAAAAAGAGCCATCTTGCAACGGGTTGGTCGCACTCCGGAGGAAAGTCGTCAACTCTTCCGGAGCTTGAAGTTGGAGAGCTTCGACCGCCCGTTTGCCTTTGCCCAGCGGCTCCGTGACGCCTGCCGAAGATGGCTGCTAGCGGGGGATCGCGACGTCCAGGGAATTATCGACCAGGTGGTACTGGAACAGTTCATAGTTCGACTGCCAAAAGGGATGGCGGAGTGGGTCCAGTGCCACCGCCCGGCGTCGTTGGAGGAAGCTATCCGACTTGCGGAGGACCACATGGCGGCGATACCGAGGGCGGAAGAGCCCTCCTACGTTTTCTCTCCTCCCTCTGTTTCTTCCCCCTCCCCTCTCTCTCGCTTGTCTGCTCTCTCTCCAGGTCCCGTTCCTGCCCCATGCAGACGAGGAGGACCTCAGCCCCTGAGACCAGTTCCCCGGGTGTGGGAGGCGACACCTTCCCCTCCTCCAATGCCCCGCCTCTCTCCCCCTCAGAGGGGGGCGCCCGCCGACGCAAGTGCGGGCGTAGCGCCTGGGCCGGCCTGCTGGAGGTGCGGAGACCCGAGCCACTTCCGAGATCAGTGCCCTTTGATGGAGCTGGGGACAGTGGTGCGGGTCTCTGACCTCCCACAGGCTGCCCCCGACCGGGCCGGAGCGTACCAGATACCGGTAAGTGTCAAGGGGGGTACTCACCAGGCGTTGGTGGATACCGGTTGTAATCAAACTACTATCCACCAACGCCTGGTTCAACCCGAGGCATTGGTCACAACTAAAACGGTGAAGGTGAAATGTGTACACGGGGATATTCACAAGTATCCGGTGGTGACCCTGACAATTAAATTTCGGGGGAAAAAGCATAGAGTGGAGGCTGCGGTTAGTTCCCGCCTCACCCATCCGCTGATTTTGGGGACTGATTGGCCTGATTTTAGAGTTTTATTAAAGGGAATTTGCGCGGATGGGTCCTATATGAAAATAGGGAGATATATGATGTGCGATGCTCTGGCAGGGGAGGTGGAGCCGGGGCCGTCCTCGACAGCTCCACGTCATGATGACGAGAGAGGGGGAGAGGCTGCAGCCCCTCCCCTTCTCAGGGAATTCCCTGACGGGGATTTCCCTTTGGAGCAGTCGTGAGACGAAACCCTCAAACACGCCTTTGACCAAGTGAGAGTCATCGATGGTCAACGACTCCAGCCTGACATCGCACTTTCATACCCCTCTTTTGCAATTATAAATGAGCGGTTGTATCAAGTGACACAGGACACTCGGACCAAAGAGGATACAACCCAACTGTTGATTCCAAGGAGCCGTCGGGAAATGGTATTCCAGGCGGCTCATTATAATCCCATGGCAGGTCACCTAGGAGAAAGGAAAACACTGAACTGTCTAATAGCCCGTTTCTATTGGCCGGGCATTGGCGGCGATGTCCACAGGTGGTGTGCGGCATGCTGCGAATGCCAGCTGGTTAACCCACTAGCCACCCCAAAAGCGCCATTGCGCCCTCTCCCTCTGATCGAGGTCCCCTTTGAGAGAATTGGAATGGACCTCGTCGGGCCATTAGAACGGTCAGCACGCGGACATCGCTTTGTATTGGTCCTAGTGGACTATGTAACGCGATATCCAGAAGCAGTGCCTCTTCGCAACATCTCAGCACGCAGTTTTGCGGAGGCACTCTTCAAAATAATCTCCCGGGTGGGGATTCCGAAAGAAATCCTCACCGATCAAGGCACAACATTCACGAACACTACGCGAACTGTACGAGTTATTAAATATTAAATCGATTTGCACCAGTGTATACCATCCTCAAATGGATGGCCTGGTGGAACGATTTAATAAAACCCTCAAAAACATGATTCGTAAGTTCGTGCACGATGATTCTAGAAATTGGGATAAATGGCTCGACCCCCTGTTATTTGCAGTACGAGAGGTCCCGCAAGCCTCCACTGGCTTCTCCCCATTCGAGCTGCTGTATGGGCGACGCCCATGCGGCGTGCTTGATGTAATGCGAGAGGCCTGGGAGAAAGGACCTTCAAACAGTAAAAATGAAATTCAGTATGTTCTTGATCTTAGAGCAAAACTCCACACCTTGAGGCAACTAACTCAGGAGAATTTGCTCCAAGCTCATGAACGACAGTGCCGACTGTATGACAGGGGCATCTGCAAGTCGGATAGCTTCCTCCAACGACGCCGGGCGGTGGCACTGGACCCACTCCGCCGTCCCTTTTGGCAGTCAAACTATGACTTTATGACTCAGCTAAGGGAATTTGCACCGGGAGATAAAGTGCTTGTATTGCTTCCCACATCGAGCTCTAAATTACTCGCCAAGTGGCAAGGACCCTTTGAGGTCACACGACGAGTGGGAGATCTCGTTTATGAGGTTAAATGAACCGATAGAGGGGACGCACGTCAAATATACCACCTCAATCTCCTGAAATTGTGGAGGGAGGCGGTTCCCGTGACGTTGGCTACGGTAGTTCCCGAGAAGGCGGAGCTCGGACCGGAGGTGAGTTCAAAACATAAACAATTCACCCCACTCATTTGCGGAGACCACCTCTCACCGAGCCAACTCGCGGAGGTTGCTAGGTTGCAACAGGAGTTTGCAGATGTGTTCTCCCCTCTACCGGGACGTACAAACCTCATCCATCACCACATCGAGACCGAGCTGGGGGTCGTGGTACGTAGCCGCCCCTATTGACTACCCGAACACAAAAAGAAAATTGTTCGGGAAGAAGGAGAAGTGTTACAAGTACATTTACGTTGTCCTTATGTGGTTTTTGGAGGTTGAACATTTTGGCACACATTCACTTAGATTGTGAGGACCTACAGAGCTGAGAAATTCTTCTAAAAATCTTTGTTTGTGTTCAGCAGATTAAAGAAAGTCGTACACATCTGGGATGGCATGAGGGTGAGTAAATCATGAGAGAATTTTAATTTTTGGGTGAACTAACCCTTTAAGGTATGTCACTTCAAGTATTTTTTCCACTGTGCTTTAAGACCTGGCTTACAGAGACAGAAGCACCTGATCAGTGCCAATGGTTTTGAGGGAACTGTGGTGACTGAAGACATGACATTATGCAGGCCTGATCCAGGTCCGCCTTCCCTAGATTCCCTCTTTTGGCTGTTATGGGATCAGTTTTCACTTCCTCCATTGTAATGCTAGTGGTTAAGAACAAAATTCAAAAACTAACCTCAGATCAGCTCAGAAACACCATTGCCACCCACCAGCATCTCCAGGCCATATCAGGTCCTGGTACACCAATGTGATGAGCCGATTCGGTAGTCAGCAGGATTACAGCACTTAGCTCTGACTTTAAATTGGATTTAATTTCATTCACACCACAAAAAAGTTCTGACCCCAGTACTCATTCCCCCATGTTCACTGGCTACCCAAAGTTTTATAGAAGAATTAAACTTTCAGTTTGAAATTTGACCCCATGAAATCGAAATGAGAGTTATATGAATTTTAGTCCATGTGTGTTAGCTTTGAGGCCATCTATATCCAAGAGTACTCCTAAATGTTGACAACTGACTTTTAGCATACACATTTAAAATTTACAGTATTTCTCTTCCAGGAAAATGGACCAAAAATATTTATGACTCATCATGAACTACACAGATGTTTTTCCTGTCACACACTTTCTATAAAACTCAAAAAATATTTAAGCCTTTTTAAGATTAATGCATTTCAATTTAATAACAAATTTCCATCAAATTGAATTATGTAATCTTTAATAAATTGTAATTAATAAAACTAAAAATATCATTTTTTATTTTATTAAAGGCTCATGAAACGCCCCCTATTTCAGCACAGTTCAGTTCACACCATTTCAAAAAATGCCAGGGACAGTGGGCGTGGTCAGCAGCAGAGTGGAGGGGAAAAGGGGGAGTGAACACAAAAATTGTACAACTGATTAAGTCAGCTTTATTTCATTAATGCAGTTAACAGCAAATATTCCAACAATTGCTTGTGACAAAATGCACAAATAAATTATACACTGTTTTATAAGCTCACAATACATTACACAGAAACGCACTGGTCATTTTATATCTGTAATACACAAATAAATGCCAAGCCATGTACTCTGTATTGAAAATATGTACATGCTTTTTAGATTGTTAATAACTTCTGAGACTTATTTCAAGACTTTGATTAACAAATATAAGCACTTAGATCGGTTAACACACTCACATTAAGGATGGATAGCATTTGTATCCAAGGATCATGGTAGATAATATTGTATATAGTGTTATTATTATTAAATTGCAAATGCAGTTATCAATATTAAAACTGCATAATCGGATTGAGAGGTAGATGTGAATTTACTGAAATTAACAACAATAAAATCTGTAAACAGTAATCTATGTAAGGCAATGACAGTAGGACTTTTTAACCCATATTTCTCTTTGATCAGGATCTTAATTATTGAATGAACTTTTTCCCATTAAAGTTAATTAGAACTGAACATATTTACAGAGGAAAAACTCATAGCTTCATCCTTAATTTATGGGGGGCCAGGAATTAAAGCTCTTGTTAAATTCTCCTTTGTACATGTCTTTATGATAATTTACCAGTTCTTGCATAGTATCCAGAGTTTAACTGTGGTATTAGTAAGAGCATGGTGGTCACTGGTAAAACGTTGCTCTTTATTACTAGATGTAATTGTGGTTTCTAAAAAATAAACTATGGAATTTAAAATTATGAAAAACAATATCCATGTAGAGACTATATATAAAAAAATAAATTAAAAAAACCCACCATAAAATGGACATATTCCCCTAATGTACAATATTTAGTATAATTATAATTAAAGTGACATATATTTCAAATATTTCTGCCAAAACACCATAGTTTATACAGTTAGTGTTACTAACTGTAATGCAATAAGAATGGTGATGTATGCGGCCAGTGGATGCGCTGTGCAGGAGGGCCGATCCCGCTCTGCTCTCACGCTGCACGGTTTAATCGGGTAGTGGCCTTTCTTCATACTTTTGGAGTATTTGGTGTTTTCCATGCACAGCAGTAAATGGCAGCGCTTAAAAAATAACAGTGGGGCAACTGACCAGCCCAATGCTTGACTGGCCCACCGGGAAAATGTACGGTATGCCAGATGGCCAGTTCATTACTGGCTTGAGAGGTTGAAGCGCACGGCTTATGAGAATGTCACATTGTTTTATAAAAATTCATGAGATAGTGCCTTCTCATTGGATAAGGCTGCACAGTCTCATGAATAATTATGATACACTGATGACGCAATGATGTACAATAGTATGTGAAAATGTCACATCCTGTGATGTTGACTCGATATTGATTTTAAACCCAGAAGACAAAAATAGCCTGAAAAATTTCCTAAATTAACCACTTTCCTCCTAAAATTTAAGTTAATGGGTGCTAACATTATCTTCATTCATGTGCAACTCTTTCATATCTGTTAACATCTCAGAAAATGAGATTTGGTGTTGCATGTCTCTAAAGGTAACTCAATTTAATTTGAGTGAATGCTAAAATCCCTCCCCCTAATCCCACCAGTAATAGACAAGTAAATCATGGCTGTGACATAACTAAAGTTTATTGGCTATTCAAAAAAAGGTCTGAGTCCTTCCATATGTCTTGCCAAAAGTTCCTATGTAATCACTTAAGTAATTTCCTGGGGTCTTTTAATATCAAAGCTTCATTCAGTATTTCTCAGTGAGTCCTAGACAAATGATGTTTATTAGCTGCAATTAAAAGAGAAACACTTTTTTGATACTGTTCAGTTTCTTGCTTTGTGGTCTATATGGTGCTTAAATGTTCATCACTCAAAAAGATAGCTCTGCTGATAAAGAGTTGATGATTTGAAGCAGAAACTACACAAGAATAATAATTCCCATTATGGTACCTGTTGATTATTGAGGTGTGCGGCTGAAGGTGCTACAATCATAGTTTATATCAACTCATTTTTTTTATCAACACCTAAACAATTATGACAAACTACAGCTTGAACGCAAAGACACATATGGAGTGTGTTCTTTGTGCTCAAACCCTTATGTTTTTGTTTTAGGTGCTTTTTTGTAGCATCATTAATCATCACTATTTTTAGTCACTCACTGTGATTTTTTATGTAGACATTTTACTGATTTACGATCAAAGAAATAAAGATCATCACCATCTTTAATTCTGTAGATGGTTTTCTCACAAGCCGTAACAGTATGTAGCCCAGAGTAGAAGATTTGTCCTCCTTTGAATGATCTAGGATCTGTTTGTCATTTTTATCTATCATCTTGCTCTGTATTTCAGCATTACCATCATTGCTTTGTTGAAACAGGAATGATGTAAAGCCAACCTCTGCCCCTGGATAATAACACGTCACAATGATAGAACGTTCAGTTAAATAATAGGCAAGATGTTATTACATGCTCTATCATCTGCCTCCTCAGAAGGGATTTTGTACACCTGTCAGGATTAAATAATGGGATTGTTTTGAGAGATAGTGTCTTCCTACACAGGTGTCATCCTGTGCCAGTGTAGAGTACTTGTCTCATACCAGACAGGGCTCGTTTCAGCCCCTGGTCCAGTGTTTCATTTTTGTTCTTCCATTTTCCACTCTAGCAAGAACACTGAAATCAAAGAGAAAGAAAAACGAGTGAGATTTTGAGCAATCATTCTTGAGCTTCAAGGAGACTGCTTCATACTCTGGCTTTTTCATGTCTGTGTAGTGGTTGTTAGCTTCATCTAAAGAACATCTGCCTTTGTCCTTCTCACCATAGTGAGGAGAATCATCACTTTGATAAGCACATATGGCTTACTCTGTGTTTTTGTTCAGAGATAGGTGCCATATTGCACTTCTGGGATGATTTCTTGTGATCTGCATCCATGAGTGAGTTTGCAGTGTTTTTGAAGTCAAATAAGGAAATAAAACAATGAGTTAAAAATGCATTATAAATGAGATTATCAGATTGGTTGTGGCATTAGTGTTTAATGTTTTTCTGTTTTACTCTGAAGCCACCTGTACCAATGTGAAATGAGGTGTACATGATGGCAGGCATATTTAGTGGGTCTTCCATGTTTGCTATTGTAAATTGTAAGGATATATATATATATACATATACATATATATATATATATATATATATATATATATATATATATATATATATATATATATATATATATATATATACTGGTGGCCAAATGTTTGGAATAATGTACAGATTTTGCTGTTTCGGAAGGAAATTGGTACTTTAACTCACCAAAATGGCATTCAACTAAGTATAGTCATGATGTTACTGATGTAAAAAACAGCACCATCGAGTTTTGAAGTTATTTTTGATCAAATCTAGACAGGCCCCATTTCCAGCAGCCATCACTCCAACACCATATCCTTGAGTAATCATGCTAAATTGCTAATTTGGTACTAGAAAATCACTTGCAATTTTATCAAACACAGTTGAAAGCTATTCGGTTCATTAAATGAAGCTTAACATTGTCTTTGTGTTTGTTTTTTAGTTGCCACAGTATGCAATAGGCTGGCATGTCTTAAAGAGGCCCTATTATGCTTTTAGGGATTTAACCTTTCCTTTAGTGTGTAATGTAGCTGATTGTGCATATAGAAGGTCTGCAAAGTTACAAAGCACAAAGTCCATGCAAAAGGAAGTTATTCTCTCCCACAGACAACACTGCTCCTGAACTACATGAAACGCCTGGTTTGTAGTCCAGCCATTTCTTCCGTAAAGTATCTATGTCACTGTGTAAAACATTTGTATAATGCCCGCCTAGGGGCTACTTTGGCCCGCCCACCAGGATGAGTTGGGTTAGTGTTGTATTCATGTTGATAAGATGCTGTTTTCTTCACTGCGAAAGCAAAACCTCTTTGTTTGGACTTCCAAAGGCAGACGAATTGAAGAATCAGTGGTTAAAATGTCTTTTTACCACTATTCCTCAGCAGTATAACCACAACCAATGCTGGATTTTCAAGACTGTTACTCCTGAAAGATGGTGCTTTTCCCACTATGTTGGGACAATCTGGCGCTTCAGGATCACAACCTATAAGTATGCTTGATTATTTGTGGATTTATCTGCTACCGAGTGTTCAAAAGCAGAGTTTTGTGTTGTAGCTATGATGTACACCCAGTGCACAGTCCTCTGCTAACCTGCTAGCTAATGTTATTGTGTTGAAATAGTTTTGCTAATCAGCTGCGGGCCCACTTTTACCTACAAATGTGTAGAATTATGCAGATTGTCGTTCAATACTATCATGAATAGTGATCAAGTGTGTAGATGGATTTATTTTTACAAACAATAATTTTACATCTGCAATCCGGTAGTGCTCGGCTAACCTGGTATGTAAAGTTATTGTTTTGGTTAGGGTTTACTATTCACCTGTGGCCAGGATGCCAAGGATCTGCAAAGCTGTCATTGTTGCATGTGGAGGATTTTTTATGATAACTCTTTGAAGTAGTTGTAATAGTAATTTTTCACGTTATTAATGTCCTGACTATACATTGTGATCAGTTGAATGCCACTTTGGTGAATAAAGTACCAGTTTCTTTCTATAAGAGCAAAACCTGTACATTATTCCAAACTTTTGGCTGCCAGTGTGTATATATGTATATATATATACATACACTACCGTTCAAAAGTTTGGGGTCACTTGCCTGAAATGTTTCTCATGATCTTAAAAACCTTTTGATCTGAAGGTGTAGGCTTAAATGTTTGAAATTATTTTTGTAGACAAAAATATAATTGTGCCACCATATTAATTTAATTACAAAACTAAAATTTTATTTAAAAAAAAAAAGTTTTTGAAATGGATGACTTGGACCGAATAATTAAGAAAAGCAGCCACTAAGTGCCCAGCATATAGATAAGAACTCCTTCAATACTGTTTAAAAAGAATCCCAGGGGATACCTCAAGAAGTTGGTTGAGAAAATGCCAAGAGTACATTTCTGCAAAATCTAGGCAAAGTGTGGCCACTTTGAAGATGCTAAAATATAACATAGTTTTGATGTATTTTGGATTTTTCACAACATAATTCCCATAGTTCCATTTCTATTATTCCATAGTTGTGATGACTTTACTATATATTAAAAAATGTGAAAAAATAAATAAAGAATGAGTAAGTGACCCTAAACTTTTGAATGTTAGTGTGTATATATATATATATATATATATATATATATATATATACACACACACACACACACACACAGTTGTGCTCAAAATTTGCATACCTTTGGAGAATTGGTAATATATGTACCATTTTTAAAGAAAAGTGAGCAGGCAAAACACATTTATTTTATTTCTTATGGGATTCATATTCAGTTGTAGGTTATAACAGAATGGCACAATCATAAAACAAAACATGGCAACAAAGAAAAAAATTAAATGACTCCTGTTCAAAAATCTGCATACCCTTAGTTCTTAATACTGTGTATTGCCCCCTTTAGCATCAATGACAGTGTGCAGTCTTTTGTAATAGTTGTCTATGAGGCCCAAAATTCTTGCAGGTGGTATAGCTGCCCATTCGTCTTGGCAAAATGCCTCCAGGTCATGCAAAGTCTTTGGTCGTCATGTATGAACCGCATGTTTGAGATCTCCCCAGAGTGGCTCGATGATATTAAGGTCAGGAGACTGTGATGGCCACCCCAGAACCTTCACCTTTTTCTGCTGTAACCACTGGAGGGTCAACTTGGCCTTGTGCTTAGGGTCATTGTCAGGCTGGAAAGTCCAAGAGCGTCCCATGCGCAGCTTTCGTGCAGAAGAATGCAAATTGCCTGCCAGTATTTTCTGATAACATGCTGCATTCATTTTGCCATCAATTTTCACAAGATTCCCCGTGCCTTTAGAGCTCACACACCCCCAAAACATCAGTGAGCCACCACAATGCTTCACAGTGGAGATGGTATTCTTTTCACTATAGGCCTTGTTGACCCCTCTCCAAACATAGTGCTTATGGTTGTGACCATAAAGCTCTATTTTGGTCTCGACACTCCAAATTACAGTGTGCCAGAAGCTGTGAGGCCTGTCAAGGTGTTGTCGGGCATATTGTAACCAGGCTTTTTTGTGGCATTGGTGCAGTAAAGGCTTCTTTCTAGCAACTTGACCATGCAGCTCATATTTGTTCAAGTATCGTCGTATTGTGCTCCTTGAAACAACCACACTGTCTTTTTCCAGAGCAGCCTGTATTTCTCCTGAGGTTACCTGTGGGTATTTCTTTGTATCCTGAACAATTCTTCTGGCAGTTGTGGCTGAAATCTTTCTTGGTCTACCTGACCTTGGCTTGGTATCAAGAGATCTCCGAATTTTCCACTTCTTAATAAGTGATTGAACAGTACTGACTGGCATTTTCAAGGCTTTGGATATCTTTTTATATCCTTTTCCATCTTTATATAGTTCCATTACCTTGTTATGCAGGTCTTTTGACAGTTCTTTTCTGCTCCCAATGGCTCAGTATCTAGCCTGCTCAGTGCATCCACATGAGAGCTAATAAACTCATTGACTATTTATACACAGACACTAATTGCAATTTAAAAAGCCACAGGTGTGGGAAATTAACATTTAATTGCCATTTAAACCTGTATATGTCACCTTGTGTGTCTGTAACAAGGCCAAACATTCAAGGGTATGTAAACTTTTGATCAGGGTCATTTGGGTGATTTCTGTTATCATTATGATTTAAAAGTAGTCAAACAACTATGTGATAATAAATGGCTTCATATGATCACTATCCTTAAATAAAAGTTTTTTTTTTTTGCATGATCAGTCATATTTTCAAAATCAATGCCAAAATTTCACAATTTCTGCCAGGGTATGCAGACTTTTGAGCACAACTGTATGTATGTGTGTGTGTGTGTGTGTGTGTGTGTGTGTGTGTGTATATATATATATATATATATATATATATATATATATATATATAATTAAAAAAAAAATTTTTGTCATTCAATGACTGGTCATTTCGCTGTGTATTTGGTATGGTTTTATTTAGTCCATGAATGGCTCAATGGCGTTTCTACTCTCCCCACTTTCAGCCTTGATTTCAGAGTCATTTGCTCACCAATTGATGCAGGACAGGTTGAATTGCTGTTGAGAGAGTCTTTTACAATGTCTGTAATTTAAGTAATTGCAGGTTCCATCTGCTCCATGTTGAACAATTATCTGTAAATATCGTCACAAGTGAAATTATGAGAGACAAGCATGAGATCAAGTGCCCGTGGATGTGACTAGTTTTCAATCTGTCTGAATTATACTAGAAATGGTAATTTCAACATGGTCTACAATTTTGATTTATACTGCTCCCATTTACCTGCAATACTGCTTTTGTTGGTGTTGATTGCATGCTTGTGCTTTAAAAACATGCCCATATCCTAAAACTCTTTAAGGCCTAAGAGAGGGGGATGTGCTTATGAAAAATGCTTTTCTTTCATCCTTTGAATAGGCTGAAAGGGTCTACAATTCAGCTCATTTGATTTGCTGTCATGATGAAGAAAACTTTGTAAAAGAGTTTTCTCAAGAAATAGTTAATTCAAAAACATAACACTGTTTATAATTATTTTAGAGCTGTTCCAATATGCTTCTACTAAATATTGCTTTGCCTAACACATGCTACACGACTTAAGAGTGTCACCTTTAATGTTTTGAGTCGGCGACTAGTCAGTGACCAGTCTGAATGAGCCCATTAGATCCATTGTCCCAGAATGGGGTGAGGATGCAGAGGTTCCTGAGGCAGTCAGGCTTGCCCTTAAATGGGAGGAGAACATCACAGCCTGTGCCTCGGGGGACTTCCAATCCTCATCCCAACCCGAGGATGAGGGCATCCCCCACACAGAAGTGGCTGCCTCGGCCGAGCCCACTGCTGCTGACCGCCAGGAGGTGGAGGCTGCTACAGCAGCAGTACTTCCCTTTGCCCGGAAGAGGAGGAGGAGGAGGGCGCCCACTCATCAGTCGCTGACAGCGACCACGGCCACGGAGGCTGTTCCCCTGCTGCTGTCAGTGCCCACGGCCACGGAGGCCATTCCCCTGTCAATGCCAGCGGCCACGGAGGTCATTCCCCTGCCGCTACCAGCAACCACGCCTGTCACGGCCAACGAGCCAAGTTAAGCTGGTTAAGCAGCTTTAGAGGCTACGGCAGGATGATAAGTCCGTGTGGGGGTATTTGAATTTTTATCAGTCCTCAAGTCTGTGATATGATCAGACCTTCCTAATTGATCTCTTTTGGGCAGGTCTGAATGAGCCCATTAGATCCATTGTCCCAGAACAGGGTGAGGATGCAGAGTTTCCAGAGGTAGTCAGGCTTGCCCTTAAATGGGAGGAGAACATCACTGCCTGTGCCTCAGGGGACTTCCAATCCTCATCCCAACCCGAGGATGAGGGCACCCCCACACAGAAGTGGATGCCTTGGCCGAGCCCACTGCTGCTGTCTGGTAGGAGGCGGAGGTTGCTACAGCAGCTGTACTTCCCTCCACTCGGAAGAGGAGGGAAGTACTGCTTCTGTAGCAGCCTCTGACTTATCAGTGGCTGACTGCACCCACGGCCATGGAGGCCATTCCCCTTGCTACTGTCAGGGCCCATGGCCACGGAGGTCGTTCTCCTGCTGCTGTCAGTGCCCACGGACATGGAGTTCGTTCCTCTGCCAGTGCCCATGGCCACAGAGGTCATTTCCCTGCTGCCGCCAGTGCCCACGGCCATGGAGGTCATTCCCCTGCTGCTGCCAGTGCCCACGCCTGCCATGGCCAATGAGCCAGTGCCCACATCTGCCACGGCCAACGAGCCAGTGGCCACACCTGCCACGGCTAATAAGCCAGCGCTCACACCTGACATGGTCAATGAGCCAGCACCCACGCTTGCCTCGTCCATCCCAGAGCCAGCATCTGAAGCATCGTCCATCCCATAGCCGGCATCTGAAGGCTAGTCCATCCCAGAGCCGGCATCTGAAGCCTCGTCCGTCCCAGAGCCAGTGCCTGAAGCCTCGGCCTTCCCAGTACCAGCGTCATCGGTCATGACGGCCGCTTCCACAGCAGTGCTTCTGGCCGCTCGGAAGAGACTGTTCCACAGTCGCTGCCAGCACTCCCGGCCATGGAGGCCATTCCCCAGTCGCTGCCAGCACTCCCGGCCATGGAGGCCATTCCCCAGTCACTGCCAGCGCTCCTGGCCACAGAGGATGTTTCCCTATCACTGCCAGTGCCCACGACCACGGAGGTCATTCCCCTGTCACTGCCAATGCCCATGACCAAGGAGACCATTCCTCAGTCTCTGCTGGTGTTCACGGCCACAGAGGACGTTCCCTTGTCGTGGCCAGGGCCCGAGCCTTCAACGGCTCCGCCCCCTGAGCCGCTCGCTCTTGAACCCTGTCCAGTTCACTGCCCCCTGTCCAGCGGCTGCCACCCAGTACTCTGTCCCCTCTGCCCTGAGGCCACTTCCCAGGCCACTAGATCCCGCCTCTGCCCTGAGGCCTCCTCCCAAGCCAGACCCCGCCTTTGCCCTTAGGCCTCCTCCCAGGCCGCCAGACCCTGCCTCCGCCCTTAGGCCTCCTCCCAGGCCGCGAGACCCTGTCTCCACCCTGAGGCCTCCCCCCAGGCTGCCGGACCCCGCCCCTTTCCTTAAGTTCCCTCCCTGGTTTCCCTCACTTTCCTCCCTTTCTGTTGTGTTTTATGTTTTATGTTAGTGCTCATTTTGTCTGTCTTTTGTATTGTTTGATGTTCCTGTTTTGGAAGCCTTTGGGGGGGGGGGGGGGGGGGTGTTGTCATGATGATGCCACGGTCCTGTCAGACAAAAACCCAGACTGACAGAGTGACAGGTCCATGGCATCATCATCCCATGTTTGTCTTGTATTTCGTTGTCTGTCTTTGTGTGAACGCATGGTTTTGGTTGTATTCCCTGCCATGCGCTCTTCGGTCTGTTTAATTCATGTCGGGAGCATGGTGTCTGGATCCTGACTTCCTGTCTGGTTTGGTTTCGGACTGTGTCGGGATCTGGACACTCGTGCTCTATATCTGTCTGTTATTGGCATGGGTGCATCATGCATATGTCATCTTGGCAGCATGCACTCGCGTCAATAGTTTGTCTCTCGCGAACGCAGGTGCACCTCACGTCATGCATTGCGTTGTATGCACGGGTTGCGAGCTGTCTTCACGTTGTGCTGAGGTCCGATCACTTCAGTCTGAGATTTCGGGTTTGTGTGTGGCCGAACTCTCGCACAGGTGTCCTGTCTTGTTTTTGTTGCCTGTTGCATCCATTGCGTGCCGTTTGCCTCGTGATGTACGCTCAGCTTTTGTTTAGTGTGAGAATGCATGGCATCGCTTTGTTTGCTGTTGCTACGCATTCTCTCATCTTGTTTGTCGGTTGGCTTGGGTGTATATTTACCTTATTGACTTTGCGATGTGCGCTCATGCCATTCGAGTGTTTTGACTTGTAAGAACACGTGACTTTTCTGTATCACAGACTATTCTGTGTCTCTCTGTCTTACGTCATACCCCACCTACTTGTTTGCTTATTATTAGTTAATTTGCCTCACCTGTCCCCTATTAACCCATTTGATTTCTCTCCCTATTTTAGTCTCCTCATGTTTGCTGTCCAGTGCCAGTTTTCTCTTGTTTCCAGTCTTGTGTGCCTTGTGTTTCCAGACGGTCTTGCTTCCAGTCCCTGTCCTGTTCGGTCAGGTTGGTCCAGATTCCCCATTACCCTCTGCCCCAGCCCTGGATTATATTTCCCTTGTGGGAGTTTTGGTTTGATTTGTGCCCTTTTTGTTGTATTAATAAATTAATTTATTTTAACTCTTGCGTTTGGGTCCTGAACCTCTTATTCCTGACACTTACATCAATTAAACCTGGCATTTAACCAAGGTTTTTTTCTGGGTCAAAAATGGTTTTAAGTGGTAGTTGACCTACATGGTCATCCACATGCTCAAAGCTGGTTGATTACATAATTGCAATTATTTATAACTTAATTGCATGTTTACATTGGAAATATGAGAGGTGTTTTTAATGGAACCTATTGAATTTGAAATTGATTTTTTCATTTTTTTTTTATTTCAAGTTGCTATGGGAATTCAAACTATTCTATACTAATCAACATACTTTATTTAATTAGTACTTTATTTCTATAGTTATAATGTTCTGACTGTACACATGAGTAATCCACTTTACTGAGTTGGGACTGTGATTCTAGTGAAAAGTTTGTTTTCCTTACAACAGCCTTAATGATTTAATAAGTAATCTCTTGAAATATCTGAAGGCAAAAATGGACAGTTTGCTGGATATCATATCATTAGAACAGGAATAAAATTTTGTCCATAATTCATGGAGGTCCAGACTTTAAACCTCTTCTTTCATTGTGCTTGCACTGGTCAAAGTTGACCATACAGTAGTTCTTCCATAAAGCCATCCTCATTACCATAAGTCATTATGTACCATAAGCCAGCTAGTCATTCTAAAAAAAAAAAAAAACATTTTTTTTTTTAATGAAAATATTAATAGTCAACATTAATAGTCAAACATTAATATTTAAACACGTTTAAATACACATTATGCAGTTGGACAAAGTCTAATAGTTTGTCCTTAATAGATTTCATATGAAACATACAATACCAGTTACTGTAACTACAATGAAAACATAATGCGTTTTAGTAATTGTGATATGTAGTTTGAAAAGCCTTGTAATCGATGTTGATGCATGACACATTATTGTGTCCCCTTTTCCTCATCAGTAGGCATTCTGAATTTAATGTTCAGGCTGTACAGCTGTTTGAAAGGTTTGACCCTCTCCATAGCGTTTTAAAGTATAATAATTTCTGTAGAATTCAAATGGCCTGCAGTGAAGGTGACTCGCTCAACAGATGCGTGCTGTCCTATCCATCTCTGAAGCACACTGGAGTGAGCGCCGCACTGGTCTGCTCGACACATGAAAGAAGATGCATGTTTAAGTTTGGATGGATATTTGGCACTAATAAACAGCCGAATGCAAAATGAATGTAACTAAATTTGCTTCGCCAGTCCTAAAGAGTCTGCAGATGACTGCCAGGCAGAGGGAGAGGGAGGGTAGAACCAGGAAGGTTTGGCCACTGCAGAGTCAAACAAGCACATGGAGAGAGCCAGATAACCAACAGACCGAGTGGGCAGATCAAGCAGGGAACTGACTCTCCCAAGGCTAAAGCAGGGAAGAAAGGGGAGCCAGAAGCTGGAAAACCAAAAGGACTGGGCTGGCAAGGCCAGATAGGGAACAAGGTCCAGGGCAGGCAAGACAGAAACCAGCTGGACACAGACACCAGACAAAACACAGGAACAAGGCTGACTGACAAAAACAAGACTGAATCTACACTTAACAGTGACACGCTCACAGGCATTAAGGCTACCATGTCAACGTTCACCACCAAGACCATAGACAACGAACTGGCACAAGACAGAGCACACAGGGAGATTAAATAGGGGAGCAAACCAGGAGGGTACCGAGGGAAGACAGGTGGAACAGATGACAAGGCAAAAAGGGGGCGTGGTAAGCACTCAAGACAGAACTGACAGGACAGCACATGGCAACACAAAAAAAGCCATGTGATCACAGACAAAGGAACTGAACACAAAACAACAAAAATGACAGAAGAGCACAAGGTAAAAGACCACAAACAGGAACCATGTGCTCACACACACAAGAAGACACAACATGGGTGATCCTGACACAAAGAACTATAAACAAAGCAGGCTCTTGTGACACAAACCGGACATCCACGTCTCCCGAACCGCTATCTCATAAATATTTTCAGCTGTTATTTATTTTTTATCAGTGCAAAAATAAGTGTGCACCCTTCTTTCATGTTGTTTGTTGACATTTTATCACAAACTCCTCCGTTGCATTGTTTGTGAGTTTGCGTATGAGTTTCGGGATCATAGCTTCAGTCAAGGAGAAACTTGTGTAGTTGAGACACCCAGTCTGCGATCCATTGTGTAGTGTGCGCTCCAACATGATCTAAAACAAAAGACTGTGAATCGTTAAGTGTGGGCAGGGCACTGCAAATTGTGTAGTGTATTCAACTTAAAATGCACTTGAGACAAATTTAGTTTAATTTTTTTGCTGAAGTACTTTGTTCTCCACTCAGGTTAAGCCGGTGTCACCCTAGCCAATTTATCCAGTGATTTTCAGGTGTAAGCTTCACTTACATAATCACCAGCCAATAGCTGAGAGACGGAGCGCACATTACCGTCTGTTAGCAGGAGGTCATTAATCCCTTGACCGTAGGGACCAGGGCCGGATTAAGACTCCTTAGTGCCCCTGGGCATGAACACATATAGTTTTTTGTTACACATGTTATACATTGTTACACTGGATAGTAATGTTCAACAAAAACTGATAATTTCAAGGATTCATACCTGTGAATGGAAATCTGCCACAGCAGTATCTATAAAAGCATTTTTAAATCCTCATCCAGTAATGATAAATGACTGTGACTGGCCCATCCTGACCAGTGCTGAGAAAAATTACAGGTACCATGGGACAGTGCTGTCTACGTGCTGCTTCGCTAGCAGTACCGACCTCTGGACAATAGTTCGCACTTGATTAATGATCCTAAAACACTTAAATAACCTACAGGTGTACCTGCTGAGATAATGGTTCCAGCACCTGGAAAAGCACATCAAAAGGTTAGAAGAAATTGTTCTGCCATCAGGACGGGCTTTTGTGTCCTCATAAAGTGACCAATAAGCTTTTTTACAGATGAACTAACAAGGCATATCTGAACAGTTTCATCAGTGATCGCACTCAGCACAAATGCATCATAAATGCAGATGGTATCCATAATTATTCTGTCACCAAGCATTTTTCCTGGGGCTCTCCTACACTAAAATGACTAATAAATTCAGAAAGCGGAGGAACTACAGTCAGTTTTTTATGGAAAATAATTTCTTCATTAATTGAAAGCTGCATATGGACATACACGCTATATGGCAAGCCGTGAGTGGATATATACACAATCACACCGATGTGCACATAACGGAGGCAGCAGGGGTGCAAGCCCCTGCCCCTTTCTTTCACAAATCTAAAGATGCCCTTTTGGTCGTCCAGAAAAAGGGGAGAATTTTTTTTAATTAAATTAAAATAGTTGAATAAAACAAAATTAAAATCTCATCATAATCTCACAATAACCATAATAATATGTTATGAGATTTCTTTGTAAATCACGAGCGTATTAAAGAAAATTAAGCAGAGGATCCTTTTAGAGTGCACTACAGCAGACTGGGGGCGGATACCAATCGCAAGTGATCCTCCCTATGCCCTATACTCACTCCGAACTGCAGAGCCCTTGAAGGGGGTACGCTGAAGGAAACATGGCATTACTGTATGAATATACTTTACCCTTCGCTAACAGTCTTGTGGAAGGGCCCTCCGAGAAAAGATTCATTTCCTCACTTTCGTTTTGAATGAGCTTTCGTGTGGCATCCCCTCCCGCAGCAGTGCCCTTCAAGCAAGAAATGCAGTTTTGAATTTGCCCTGGAGCATTGAAGTGCCGTTACCTCAGACGAGTAACAGGTCAGATAAAAAGTCCACTCCATTTATTGTGCTGTAAGTTCATCAAAAGAATAATACTCGATTGCTACTGCATTTCCGACATCACGTATCACTTGTGTAGACAGATTTATTAATTAGAATGGGAGCGGTCGTGTCACTTTCAGTGATATAAATTCAATTAGCCTTTTAAAGAATACTGACATAAACTGATGGAGCTGTCTGGTTCAGCCAAAGCCAGTTTGGTTTTGTTGAAACTAATAAGCCATTAGACTAATCACTTTCAGAAAAATACCATTAAGCTACCACAGTACCGCCGCTCCCTATACGCATATTACGCAGGGCACCAACTCCCTAGGGGGTACCATCATAACCTAGGGGGGCACCAGAAACTCCACCAGCTGCCCCTACTTGCATGTTATACGTTATTCAAAATACATTATATATCGTATATCAATACGTATATATAAGTGATCAAATCCTTAATCACTCTATAACAATTGTTTATCTTCATGCAGTACTCCTGATTTATTTTGACTAGCTCAATGTGACAGGGAATCAAAGAGAGAGAGAGAGTCGGGGGGAGGTGTTATGTCTGTCACCCCTCACACGGCTAGTGAGACATACCTCGGACTGAAGAGAGTGAGATCTCAGTAAAACAGTCTGCAAATGTGTCCAAAGTCTCCAAAATCGAATTGTTTGGAGTCTGCTAATGTGACACCGGCTTTAAAGGAGCCAATATACTTCTTGCAAAATTGAAGAAAGAAAGAGTGTGACATCATCCCGAACAAAATCTGGTAAAAAAAAAAAACAAGGTGTTTTTCAGTTTGTCGCAGTGGTTCCAAACGGCTTGCCAGCGTGGATTTTCATGAAAACTTCATACTTTCTGTTAAACACCTTTATACTGCCATTGGTTCATGTAAGCAGTGGGTGTGTCCTGGTGCTCCACCTACTTTGATGGCAACATTTTTCTGGTTTATTTCTTCACTCAGTTGAGATCAGTCAACCAGCCAGTGTTCCTACTTGTTCATCTGTTGACTAATGTAATATGTTTCTCAGTTATTTCATTGGTAAGACTGAGAATATAAACAACTCAATAGCTTCTGTCCCTCTGTCTGAGTTGCCTCAGATTCTACCAACAAATCCTGTGTCTCATGCTTTTTCGAGTTTTGCAACGGTCGATATTGATTTCATTGTCAGAACCATTATGTCCATGAACTCAAATAACTGTATTCTTGATCCCCTTCCATCATCTGTTCTCAAGGGCTGTCTTCTATCTATTAGACCTCATATTACCTCAATTGTGAACTCCTCAATAAATTCTGGATCGGTTCCCCCGACACTCAAAATAGCAGCAATCACACCAGTCCCAAAAAAGCCTGGATGCGATGCCTCTGATTTGTCAAATTATAGGCCCATATCCAACCTCCCTTTTTTGGCAAAGGTTCTGGAGCGTGCTATTACAGCACAATTACATACTTATCTCAAAATCATTTATTTGAACAATTTCAATTAGGTTTTAGAACTGGGCATAGCACTGAGACAGCACTGGTGAGGGTCATGAATGACCTCCTTATTGCAGCTGACACAGGTGCATGCAGTATTTTGGTTTTGTTAGACCTCAGTGCTGCATTTGACACTATATCGCACACCATCTTACTAGATAGGCTGCACAGCTGGCTTGGTCTTTCTGGGACAGTGCTGGACTGGTTCAGATCTTATCTTACAGATCGCTCTCAGTTTGTCATCTTGGGTAATAATAAGGCTGAGACGGTACCAGTGCATCAGGGTGTTCCACAGGGCCCCACTCTATTCAGCATTTATATGCTTCCCCTCGGGCAGATTATTGGGAAGTATGGCCTTGGTTATCACTGCTATGCTGATGATACACAAATCCACATCAGCACTGGCCCTGATATTAACTGCACTTTAACTGTGCTGACGAAGTGTCTGCATGAAATTAGTACCTGGATGCAGCATAATTTTCTAAAGCTGAACTGTTCCAAAACTGAGCTCATGCTCATTGGTACACTGGCTGCTACATGTAAAGTTGACCTAAATCTTAAATTGATGGTTGACAACAGCCTTGTGCTTCCCTCCTCTCAAGTGCGGAATCTGAGTGTCATCTTTGACGCTAAGTTGACATTTGATGCACACATTAAAAATATTTCCAAAACAGCCTTTTACCACATTAGAAATATTGCTCGACTTAGGCCCTTCCTCTCTCTGGCTGATGCAGAAAGGCTTATCCATGCCTTTATCACCTCTAGGCTGGATTACTGCAATGCCCTCTTTTCTGGCCTACCAGCAAAAACCTTAAATAGTCTTCAGTATATTCAGAACTCTGCTGCTTGTGTTCTTACACACACCTCACCATATCTACACATTACCCCTGTGCTCTCACAGTTGCACTGGCTTCCCATCCATGCTCATATTGATTTTAAAACTCTCATTTTAACATATAAAGCAGTTCATGGTATTGCACCAGAGTATCTTTGCAGTCTTGTTGCACCCTACACTCCCTCCCGTTCTCTTCATTCTGCCAATTCATTTGCACTTCAGCAGCCCTCCTGCAAACTTAAATCTATTGGTGAAAGATCTTTCTTTTTCAGAGGCACTAAGCTATGGAATGCTCTTCCTTTTACTATTAGAAACGCCCCAACCTTGGATTGTTTTAAGAAGTTACTTAAGACTCATTTAAGGTAGTCTTTTAATATTTATTAATATTAGTTTTATGTGTCTTGCTGCCTTATGTTAGTAATTTTGTGTTTAGTCTTTTTAAATTTGTTGGTATGGTGGTTGCTGTTGTATGTTATGTGTTTATTCAATCTTGTTCTGCTTTGAGTGTAAGAAAAGTGCATTATAAATAAAAGGTATTATTATTATTACAAATCTAACCAAATCAAACATTAAATCACACTGTTTTTTGATATGTTGCTCCATTCATGTGCTTTTGTCTGCAGCCTAATCCATTCACATTTCTGCCCAAATTGAAATATGCTACTAATCATAAATTTTTTCTTTGTTCTGCCTATTGAAACCTGTCTGGCACCCTTTTACACATACATCTTCGCAATAGTATCAATGTCTTTCTTGGCAAGACCTTTTTCATGATCTTACGTAGATTCTTTCCACAATTAATTCACAACATTCTTTTTAGCAGAAAATGCAAAAACAGAGTACCGGTTAACCGGTAACAGGTAACTGGTGCATATTATGGCCATGTATAGCATGTATATGCATTTGTTAGTTTTGCCACCGGTCCAGGATTTTTACATTTCAATTTCATAACAATATTCCATTAAATTAGAGTAATCTTTAACTAAATAAAATAAACAAAATATTTTAAGCTTTATTATTGTAATTTTGTCAAAAATAACATTCATTTTTATGGAATTTTTCTAAAAGAAATTTAAATGCATTTTATTTTATTTTTTTTATTGGTGTTTTTGTTTGAATTATTTACTATATACATCTTGACAGCAGTTTCCTTGGCATTCATGATTTCAAACTCGAATACACTTTCTAATGTGTCATCAAGCACTCTGCGCATGCGTCAAGCACTAGGAAGTATAATCGAGCTTGAAATCATGATCGTGCCTAGATACTGCAATGGCAAGATGTACAGTGAAAAAGAGTTATATTTTGATCTGTTCTCACCCAAAACCAACTGGATTGCTTCAGAAGACATTGATTAAACCACTGGAGTCTTATGGATTACCTTCATGATGACTGTAACAGGTAACGGTTGGGCAAGGAGGAGGCGGGAACCGGCTGAACAGTAAACATAAAGCTTTAATATCAAACTTAACTTAAAACAAACATAAACAAACACAGACACACACATGCAATGTGGCCACATGTGTCTCTCTGTCCAACTCATGCCTCAGGCTCCCCTTTATCTCGATCTTCCACTGATCAGATGATTCAGCGCCGGCTGTGCACCAGCACGGCCCGGCCATGCCCTCCTCCTCGTCACAGTGACTTTATCTCCTTTTTGCGACTTCAAAGTTCTGGCCACCATTCACTTGCATTGTATGGACCTTCAGACCTGAGATATTCTTCTAAAAATCTTTCTTTGTGTTCTGCAGAAGAAAGTAAGTCATACTGTACACATTTGGGATGGCATGAGGTTGAATAAATGATAAGAGAATTACAATTTTGGGGAAAACTATCCCTTTAATCTTACGTTAATTCTCTTTTATCTCTATATAATATTGCGGCATCTATGCCTTTGTATCAACTTTTTAATAAACAACTTTTTGGATCTCACATTTTCTTTGCCAAATATTAATAATATTAATACTGTGTCAGTGCCTGACAGTCACACCGACTGTGCCTTTGTATACCAAAAACATGGTGTTTTCTTCACAATTATGTAATCGTTCTTGCTGTGTAATCGTTAAGTCATTTACAGCTGTGCTGCCATTATTAATATTAAAATATCTAATAATGGGTCAGACTGAAGATGGGTTTTGGGTTTAAATGTCATTATTTTTTGAGCAAATGTGTAACAAGTAAATTTACATAGAAATAAGATACAATTAAACATTTGTTCATTAGTGAGTGTGCATTGAGTGATTTTAAACAAATGTACTGTACTCAATATATATGCGTGACAGTGGCCTATAATCACTGTTGTTCCAAATTATAACATGTTTTAACTGTTAATATAATTTTTACAATTGATTCTTTCTCACACTGTGTACACATGATTATACTGCCACTCAACTTGTCCAGCAGGTGAACTGAAATAGTTTGTGAAGTGTCTCGAATGTTTTCTTTCTTGGTGAGCAAATCAACAACAAACTCTTCATGACTGCTGTAGCTTGTAGAAAAATCTGTTTTCTTTTTCAATTTGCTCGCTAGCTTGAGAGCTAGTTTGCTTGTCATTTTGCAAAATTGTCAAATAGTTCTTCTTCTTTTCATCTGTGATGGGCAGAGGGCAGACCATCTGAAAGGTGCTTTGAGCCACCTAACATACCTGGGTAAAATTTTAAAGGTGTGAATGTGCTAACTGCATTCATTCGCCTTGTTTTCTATGTAAAAGGGCCAGTCAGCGATTCGCCTCTCATAATCGTGTCGCCTTTGATGGGCAAAGGCTTTTATTTTCCAGTGTCTTTTTCTACTCCATCAGAACAGCAAAGTTATTCTCCAAATGCTTTGCTCTTATCGGCTAGAAGAAAGGGCATCATAACAAGTTTTGTTGCTTAATTAAAGCAGTTTGTAAGACTTGCCATGGTGATTTAAAAGAAATTTGTTTCATATTGCTCTGTAGAAGGCCATATTTGGCGTGTGGCTTTCTCGGATGACTGTAGCTGGGTCTCTCAACTCTTTTGCATCTGGATTCTTTCAAATTAATGTTACGGCTTGTTGAAGTCACACACTGCTTCCACCAGATTTGCTGATTTAAATTAGAAGAACAAACCGGGACAAATAACTTTCTTATACAGTGGTGTGAAAAAGTGTTTGCCCCCTTCCTGATTTCTTATTTTTTTGCATGTTTGTCACACTTAAATGTTTCAGATCATCAAACAAGTTTAAATATTAGTCAAAGATAACACAAGTAAACACAAAATGCAGTTTTTAAATGAAGGTTGTTATTATTAAGGGAAAACAAAATCCAAACCTACATGGCCCTGTGTGAAAAAGTGTTTGCCCCACCTGTTAAAACATAACTTAACTGTGGTTTATCACACCTGAGTTCAGTTTCTCTAGCCACACCCAGGCCTGATTACTGCCACACCTGTTCTCAATCAAGAAATCACTTAAATAGGACCTGCCTGACAAAGTGAAGTAGACCAAAAGATCTTCAAAAGCTAGACATCATGCCGAGATCCAAAGAAATTCAGGAACAAATGAGAAAGAAAGTAATTGAGATCTATCAGTCTGGAAAAGGTTATAAAGCCATTTCTAAAGCTTTGGTACTCCAGAGAACCACAGTGAGAGCCATTATCCACAAATGGCAAAAACATGGAACAGTGGTGAACCTTCCCAGGAGTGGCCGGCCGACCAAAATTACCCCAAGAGCACAGCGACGACTCATCCAAGAGGTCACAAAAGACCACACAACAACATCCAAAGAACTGCAGGCCTCACTTGCCTCAGTTAAGGTCAGTGTTCATGACTCCACCTTAAGAAAGAGACCAAAAATGGCCTGCATGGCAGAGTTCCAAGACGAAAACCACTTCTGAGCAAAAAGAACATTAAGGCTCGTCTCATTTTTGCCAGAAAACATCTTGATGATCCCCAAGACTTTTGGGAAAATACTCTGTGGACTGACGAGACAAAAGTTGAACTTTTTGGAAGGTGTGTGTCCCATTACATCTGGCGTAAAAGTAACACCGCATTTCAGAAAAAGAACATCATACCAACAGTAAAATATGGTGGTGGTAGTGTGATGGTCTGGGGCTGTTTTGCTGCTTCAGGACCTGGAAGACTTGCTGTGATAAATGGAACCATGAATTCTGCTGTCTACCAAAAAATCCTGAAGGAGAATGTCCGGCCATCTGTTCGTGACCTCAAGCTGAAGCGAACTTGGGTTCTGCAGCAGGACAATGATCCAAAACACACCAGCAAGTCCACCTCTGAATGGCTGAAGAAAAACAAAATGAAGACTTTGGAGTGGCCTAGTCAAAGTCCTGACCTGAATCCTATTGAGATGCTGTGGCATGACCTTAAAAAGGCAGTTCATGATCGAAAACCCTCCAATGTGGCTGAATTACAACAATTCTGCAAAGATGAGTGGGCCAAAATTCCTCCACAGCGCTGTAAAAGACTCATTGCAAGTTATCACAAACGCTTGATTGCAGTTGTTGCTGCTAAGGGTGGCCCAACTAGTTATTAGGTTTAGGGGGCAATCACTTTTTCACACAGGGCCATCTAGGTTTGGATTTTGTTTTCCCTTAATAATAACAACCTTCATTTAAAAACTGCATTTTGTGTTTACTTGTGTTATCTTTGACTAATATTTAAACTTGTTTGATGATCGGAAACATTTAAGTGTGACAAACA
This sequence comes from Myxocyprinus asiaticus, assembly GCF_019703515.2. Lineage (NCBI taxonomy): Eukaryota > Metazoa > Chordata > Actinopteri > Cypriniformes > Catostomidae > Myxocyprinus > Myxocyprinus asiaticus. Next base: position 21,358,786 of record NC_059347.1, read on the forward strand.
TGCAAAAAAATAAGAAATCAGGAAGGGGGCAAACACTTTTTCACACCACTGTATTTCTAAAACCCTAATGATATAACCCTGTATTTATATCAGAGAGGGTGAAAAATTAGGTTGAATCAGTTTACAGTATGTGGCGTGATCCTCATAATGAATTTTTTATGGGCCATGAAAACTTATCTGACGCAGAGACAATGTATTTGTGCCTTTGGTAAATTTGATCAAACAACGGACTCCACTGATGTTGAAGGGAATGCAACAGATAACCATTGACTATCATCTTTGTTGTCCTCTGTTTGATTATAACAAATTTATGACTGTTTTACATTTTTGAAAAGCCCAGCAGCATTTCAAATTGATCTAAAAAAGTGAAAAGAGATCATTGAAAGTATTCCATTCTAACCGACCAATGCTAAATTGCCTTGATATACTGACAGGCCCAGCGCACCAGTATCAGCCCTCATACAATGTCCCATAGTTTAAAGGAATAGTTCACCCAAAAATTAAAATTCGGTCATTATTTACTCACCATAAGTCACTCCAAACCCATGTGACTTTCTGTCTTCCGTGGAACACAAAAGGAGGAAAATGTCTTCACAGGGTTTATTCATCATATAATAAAAGTGAATAGTGACTTTGATTTGTCAAGCTCCAAAAAGAACAGAAAAACACCATAAAACCACAATAAATGCAATCGATTTGACTCATGCACTACATTCTAAGACTTCTGAAACCATATGATCACTTTGTGTGATGCACAGAACAAAATTTATTCACTCTCAGATTAAATTAAATAATTTATAAAGCTCTAAAAAGCAAGTATTGCAACTACATTGTTCACACCACACCTCATTTTTTTCTTGTAACTTAAAAAAATTACTTTGTAATAACTGTGGTTTTATGGTGTTTTTTTTTTTTTTATGAAGCTTGACAGATATGGGTCACTTATCATTTTGATTATATGCCAAATAAACCCTGACTTTATAAAAACACACCTTTTGTGTTCCACAGAAGTAAGAAAATCATTCAGGTTTGGAGCGACATTAGGGTGTAAGTAATGACAGAAATAGCATTTTTGGGTGAACTATTCCTTTAATTATCTACAGTATTTTACTTTATAAAAGCATGTCAGCTAGTCAACATTTTAACTGTCACTACATATACGTATTTAAATATTTTTCTCAGAAAGCATCTTTGAATGAATGAAATAACAGAATCTTGCACTTTTTTCATTTTGATATCTAATGAAAAATATATTAACCTCAACCAATCAGTTGAGATGTATTGTGTTACAGTATATGTATTATTACGAGGATGTTTTTTAACTTTTGTTTCTCTGTTTAATGACCTGAAGTTCAGTTTGGAAACTCTGTGGCGCAAGCCGATAGGTTCCCTCAACGTGATCTCGGGAGCCAATCAACTTGTTTCAACCAATTATGTCAAACATTTAAATAAGCTTATCTGGCACATTAACAGCTTGTCTCACTGCACAAGATATGAGAGTTTCTTCGCAATTATTTGCATTCGCCTCTTATCTCCATTCCAGAGGCGCAATGTCACAGCTCAATACGGACTAAGTCTTATCCGTTGACATCGAGCCCAGCATGGAAGATATTTCATTGGATATTCCGGATATGATACCATGATGCAGAGCAGTTTATTTCCCAGCCTTCCAAACGTAGGAGCGCCTGGCTCACAGACGTGTTTCGATCACAGAGTGGCCGGTCCCTAGGATTTTGGAGGATTTATTATGCCACAACATTTTATCTCTTACAGGTTTGTCCCATTGTGATTTGTTTACATTTCTCATGTCTTCCGACAATCCCTCTCCAGCTCCTCCTCAGCCTAGCCCCGTCCACACCAAGGCAAAGGCTAAATGTAAACACCCGGATCCAGCTTCGGCTTCCTGTTCTCTCCCAGCAAAAAATACTTTTTCCAGTGCTCCACAACAAGTGATCCAGTTATTTCAATCCTCTTGGATATCAAAGAGTCTATTATCAAGTTGGACAGCAGAATCGTAGCATTGGAAAAGTCAAATTTTCAAGATAACCCGGCTGTCATTCACACTTCCATCTCTGCCTTCCCTCAAGATCACTTACAGGCTACTTTAAGTGACGTCACACCTCTACATTCTCTGGCTATAGCGGTTCCTGTTTCAGTCAGCGGAGCTCCGTTCATCCCACCAGCAGCAGCTATTCCTTCAAATCAGAGAAACCAGATTATTGCAGGTAATGACATCAATTTGGTAAAAATCTTGCTCTGCTCTCAAGGATCTGTTGACAACAGCAACATGGATTGCAGGGATATTTCTGTAGTTTTGAAAGTATGCAACCCGAGACTTTCTAAGAGTTTGTCTCTTGCAGAATTCAATGTGGCTTTCTGCATTTACAGTGACACTATATGCAAGGCTTTTCCAGAAAGATGCTCTGAATTAGATACTTAGCCATCATATCTGATTTAGCCCTGAAATATGGTGGTTTGCTCTTCTATGAATGCCACAAATAATTTTGAGCAAAAACAGCTTTATATATCCAACTTTTTAATTGAAAGCTGGACTGGTCTATCATAGATTTAGAGCTAATCAGTAGACATATTACTGGGCATAGAGCTATTTTTTCTCAGTGTGTGGCTCTGGCATGCACTTCTAATCTCTGTCCCCAAACTGCTTATCAAATAGCACAAGGCAACTTTGAACAGCCTAATAAACCCTCCACCCGGACCAAGCCTTTCTCCCATTCCTCAAGCCAGGTGAACTATTCCGAAGGTCCTAGTGCTACTATTCCTTGTTCAAAATGTAAGTTCTTGCATTGTTGTTTTGCATCTGTCACCACAGGTTCAAAGCAGCTCCTACGAATTCAAATCCTGTGAAAAGATGAATAAACATTCATCTACGCCAATCAACGTTCAAGAACTATCTAAGAATTTGTCTAATCATCTTAACCATTGCATTGCTCATTCATGGTTTTCTGGCTGGTCTTAGTTTCATCCCCACCTCAATTCACATCTGCAAAAACCTCATGTCGTCTACTAGAGAACCCGAAACCATAGATGCTTTAATCAAAAAGTGGAAAAGGGATATTCAGTCAATCCCTTCTCTCATTCTCCTTTTCCTATATTTCGCATCAAATAGCAATGAGAAAGAACTCAAAAAAAAAAAAAATAAATAAATAAAAAAAGAGATTAATTGTCGATCTTTCAGCCCCGCATGACAGCCTCATACCCAAAGACAAGTTTTCTCTGTTTTACGTTACTGTCGATCACGCAGTTCAGTTTATTAAAACTGCAGGTAAAGGTGCCTGGCTAGCAAAATCTGACAAAACCGATGCTTTTAAAGTCATACCCTCCATCCCTCTCAATGGCAACTTTTTGGTATTAAGTGGAGATCAAAAATGTGATCTTATAACTTTCGGGTGTGGCAGTAATCCAAAATTTTTGATACCCTTTCAGAAGCGCTTTGCTGGATTCTCCTTTATAAATGTTATCTTTCTTTTGTCTTACACTTGCTAGATGATTTCTTGCTAATTGACTTCCCAAGTTGTGGGTGTGGCAGCAGGGGTGTGGTCAAGCATCTCTCTGGAGAGAGAGAAAGGGGTAAGGGTGCTTACACCTGAGCTAAATTATGTCTAACACCTGTCTCTAATTTCAGTGAGCACGGGGAGAGCGGCATAAATAGAGCGACACAGCACTTAGTCAGGAGGGAGACTGGATACGACAGAGCTGAGCCAGAGCAAGGATTTTTAGTAGTGAAAGTTTATTGTGGAAGCAGTGTGTGTTAGTGTTTAGTTCAGTGCTTCAAGGTAAACTGTAAAGTGGTGTGGCGAAAAGGAAAGAATAAAGCCTCACCTAAGAAGGAAAACTGCTTCTCGCCTCATCTTTTACACTGGTGCCGAAACCCGGGAATTGAAGTTTGGGTCGAAGATGGATGGAGGTCGTCCCGTAGAGTCCTCCCAGTTGGCAGAGATCCTCCAAGCCCTCGCCAGCCTACATCAGAACCACCAATAAACGCTGCTTGAGCTCCGACAAGATCAAGACAGTCGGATTGTCGAGCTCATGCATGCTCAAGCCGAGGACCAGCAGGCGATCCAGAGCCTCCTCAGCCAGGGGGCATCCTCAGCCGCGACCCCAGACACTCCCACGCCGTTACCCCCGCCAGCATTACAGAAAATGGGGGCGGCGGACGACCCCGAGGCCTTCCTGGATTTGTTTGAGCGGACCGCCGAGATCTGGGGCTGGCCACTCGGCCAATGGGCAGCCCGATTGATCCCACTATTGTCCGGGGAAGCCCAGCTCGCGGCTCAACAACTGCCAGCATCGAGCCTCCTGGCCTACGGAGATTTAAAAAGAGCCATCTTGCAACGGGTTGGTCACACTCCGGAGGAAAGTCGTCAACTCCGACTTGCGGAGGACCACATGGCGGCGATCCCGAGGGCGGAAGATCCCTCCTACGTTTTCTCTCCTCCCTCTGTTTCTTTCCCCTCCCCTCTCTCTCTCTCGTCTGCTCTCTCTCCAGGTCCCATTCCTGCCCCACGCAGATGAGGAGGAACTCAGCCCCTGAGACCAGTTCCCCGGGTGTGGGAGGCGACACCTTCCCCTACTCCAATGCCCCGCCGATGCAAGTGCGGGCGTAGCACCTGGGCCGGCCTGCTGGAGGTGCGGAGACCCGAGCCACTTCCGAGATCAGTGCCCTCTGATGGAGCTGGGGACGGTGGTGCGGGTCTCTGACCTCCCACAGGCTGCCCCCGACCAGGCCGGAGCGTACCAGAGACCGGTAAGTGTAAGGGGGTTCAGTGGAAAGGAGGAGGTGAGAACCGGCTTGACAACTTAAATAATAATTTAATAAACAACTTAAACACACAACCAAAACCACACAGTACAGCTGCCTGCAATTCTCTCTCTCTCTCGAACTGTCGTCCCCGGCCACCTTTATCCCTCGCGTGCCCCATCAGGCTGATTGGGGACCGGGTGTGTCTCATTCCAGCCCGGCCCCGCCCTCCTCGGCTCTACACTTGGGTACCTCTATCTGAAGAGAAAACGGATGGTTTTACCATATCGATTGAATTCCTGGGCATTACTCTTGATAGCCTGTCCATGACAGCCTCTCTTCAACTTAGAGAAGCTCAATTGTATCCGTCATATTATGTCATCTTTCGAATCGTCAGTTTTCATAACCAAACGAGATTTGTTGTCCCTGCTGGGACATCAAATTTTTGCCTTGCGAATTATACCTCAAGGGCATTCTTTCATTTCCAGACTTCAAGATTTGTCCAAATCTGTCCATAACCTTCACGACAAACTGGTCCTGAATGAGGGTTGTCAGTCAGACCTGCACTTTTTGGCTAGTTTCCTTCAAGACTGGAATGGAATTTCCTTCTTTTAGAATGATATGCTTGAGACTTCACATTCACTTCAGTTCTACACTGACACAGCTCCCTCAGTTGGATTCAGTGGAATATTTGGAAATCAATTGTTCGCGGATAAATGGCCTTCAGAAATTCTAAACCTACCGTCCGAAGCTCAGTCAATGGCATTATTTGAAATGTATTCAATCGTAATCGATTGCTTGCTTTGGGGTGATGTTTGGTGTCAGAAGAGAATTACAGTTTTTTCTGATAACATGGCAGCAGTTTATATAATAAACAAAGGTTGTTCCACTTTTCCCTCTATTAAAAGTCTACTTAGGCTTCTAGGGCATGCATCATTAAAAATTTCATTCTGAAAGCTTTTTACATTCCAGGACTAAATAATGACAATGCTGACGCTCTTGCACGTTTTAAATTTCAGGAATTTCACATTCTCTGACCAGATGCATAACCAGTTGGCATGAATTGCCCTCCTGCCAAACAGTCATAGATTAAAACCTCTTTCTTCCTCCATGATGGTAGCCGCCCACTATATGAGGTTGGAGATGACACAATCTACTTTAAAGACATATGACTCAACATGGTCCTATTTTTCTCTTTTCTGTGCAGCGTTTTCCACTTCTGTCCTTCCAGTAAATATCCCTATAATATGCACATTTATAGCCATTGTTTCAATTCAGCACAAATTGTAGCCACCTTCCATTAATGCAACTATAGCAGGTATTCAATTCCACTTCCGCTGCCGGGACCCCAGCATCACTAGTCTTCTAAGTCATCCATCCATCCGTTTGCTCCTTAATGGACTTAAGAAAGCCTTGCCGGAAAGCAAATATACTGTAAACATTTACCTCTAACGCATTCTCTCCTTTATAAAACTGTGACATTGTTTAAGACGCAGGATTTATGGTTTCATATACGGACACTTTATTGTAGTCTGTCTTTCTCACAGCTTTCTATGGTTTTCTGAGGTGTGGGGAGTTCACCTGTTAAACACTCTCCTTTAACCCAGCTCACGATCTCACCATGTCTGATATCATTTTAGATAATCACCAATTCACTTTATTGTTAAAGCACACTAAGACTGACAAATCTAATAAAGGAACCCCCATTGTCATAGCAAAGACTAACCCAACATTGTGCCCTCTGCTTTCCATGTCACGCTATCTACAGTCCCGACAGTCTGCCCTATCCAATGATACTCTGTTTCTCATGGCTGACGGCAAACCAATGACGAGCTCCTGGTTTGCTTCAAAACTCAAGTAGCTCTGTCGACTCTGCAGCCTCAATCCCGAGGCCTACACCCCCCACTCTTTCAGGATCGGAGCGGCTAACACAGCAGCACCCAAAGTGCCCAACACCATGTTAAAAGAGATGGATCGATGGTCTTCAGCTGCCTATAAATGTTATATCAGAAATAATTCAAAAGATATAATTGAAGCTCAAAAATTGATAAGTGCTTAAAGAGTGTCCCACTATTAAATTCTGTACATTGCTCAGGTGGTTGCTGGGTATTCCTTCTAGATGCTTATTTTAGCTGTGCAGCAGATGCTTGAAAAATAAACAAAAAAACATCTGCATTGTTGGGGATATGTGCATGTCTTGTTTGCAGCAGCATGTTTTTTGCATGTATGTCTAGCAGTAGCAAGTCTTCGTACTTGCTCTGCAGCAGCAGCAGCGTAAGAAAATCTAGTCCGGCAATATCAAACTTACTAACTGGGGGTGGGGGTGGCAATGTGTGTCGCTGTCTCTTTCTGCATATCACGGCCCACTTTTGGCATAACGCAGCCCCGTTTCGATGCTGGCCCAACGGTTCTCCTGAAGGCCAGTCCGCCTCTGAGTCTATCCCTCATAGCCTCGTTGTCATTCCCATTAAAGCTTACCCGACACGTTAACAGCAAGCTGGTCTCGCTGTGCAAGCTATGAGAGTTTTCTTTGCAATTACTAGGGGTGTGCAGTGAAGCCATTATCTGTATCTGTATTTGTATCTGTTACTATGACAAAATTATTTGTCTCTGTATTTGGATATAACTGGATGTGGGCGTGGTTTAAACTGGAAGTGTCTCAAAACTAATTTAAAAATTTAACTCTCAAACATTTATATTTTCTGTATATAAAATATGCCTCAGATAGGCCTATTTAATTATTATAATAATAATTATTATTATTAGTAGTATTAATATAATAATTATTATTAATTATAATAATAATAATAATCATTATTATTATTTAATTATATTATTGACATATTTTTTTTTTTTTAAACCAGATGAAGCTGGAAATGTGGCTACATGTGGAATGTGTTTTTAGCTTTGGTTTCTCCTGGTATTTCTGACATTAATATCCGCTGAAGAAGAATATTGGTTTATGTCAGCAATGTGCAAGTATGTTTAAGTTTATGTGCAGTGTGCAAGTATAACAATGTTATTCTGGAGGCATGAGGTGTCAAGCATTTGTGAAATGTCAAGCACACATTTTGCAGCGAATATTAAATGACAATACAAACATTAAAAAAAATGAGAAAAATATAATTAAGCCTACAAACAGGTGAAAACACCGTAAATATATATCAGAAAGTTTTATGATTGAGGCTTATTTTGTGTGCACATATTTTAACATAATGTGGAGGACATAATTATTTAGTTTACATGTGCCTGTAGGCAAGGCCTTAATTACCTCGCCAAGCCCCTCCAAGTTTATCTCAGAATCAAGACAATTTTTTTGTTCGGCCGTCAGTTTAGGGAGTTCTAATGGTTCCACAAAATGTCTAATATCTTCATCAGTAGTCGAAGACGTGGAGCTATAGAGATCAAGATAGAACTATTTAAAAGCATTATTAATATCAATGGCTAAATAGGAGGTAAATATTTCACCACCAGCAGATTTCACTGAGGGAATGGTAGAAAAAGACTCTCTCTGCTTTATATATCTAGCCAAAAGTTTTCCTGATTGATATTCTACCATATCAAATGCCTTTTTTGGTGTCAAGTGAGATGGCAGCGACCGGAGATTGATAATTTGCTACTAACCACATGATATTGATGAGACGCCTAATATTATCAGAAGAGCTACGGCCTCGAATAAACCCCACCTAAGTGATGTCATAACTTTACTTAATCGATTAGCCAGAATTTTGGACAACATTTTTACATCTAACTGGATCAGGGAAATTGGGCGGTAACGTTTACACTCGCTTGGATTTTTGTCCTTTTTAAGAATCAGACTGATCCGGGCTTGCGTCATGGTTGGAGGAAGCTTTCCATTCTTTAATGATTCTGTATAAACATCTAACAAAAGTGGAGCCAGTTCTGTAGCATAAGATTTGAAAAAGTCAGAGGAAAAGCCGTCAGGCCCCAGAGACTTGATTGTAGGCAAGGCCTTAATTACCTCATCAAGCTCCTCCAAGGTTATCTCAGAATCAAGAGAATTGTTTTGCTCAGTCATCAGTTTAGAGAGATCTAATGGTTCCACAAAGTTCCTAATATCTTCATCAGTAGACGAAGACGTGGAACTATAGAGATCAAAGTTGAATTCTTTAAAAGCATTATTAATATCAATGGCCGAGGTAAATATTTTACCACCAGCAGATTTCACTGAGGGAATGGTAGAAAAAGACTCTCTCTGCTTTATATATCTAGCCAGATGTTTTCCTGCTTTGTCCCCCGACTCAATGTATGACTGTCTTGCCCTGAATAGCCAATACTCCACCTTCTGCGACAGAATAGTATTATACATTTATTTCAATCGGGTCAATTCTCTGAGGCCATCAGACGACATTCGGCGCTTCAGCCCTGCCTCTGCACTTTTAATATTCCCTTCCAACTCCATGAATTCTCGTGCTTTGGATTTTATGATGAATGAGGCATACTGTATGATCTGACCCCTAAGGACCTCTTTAAGTGCCTCCCAAGCCACGCCCACAGAGGATACTGAGGACCAGTTGATCTCCATATAAACATTGATTACAGCCTTTAATATTTGTCGGAATTCAGAATTTTGCAAAAGGGATACATTAAAGCGGCAACTATATGATTTCTTTTTCTCTGTATTTGGTAACACCTCTAAACTCACCAGAGTGTGATCTGATACTAAGATGTTTCCAATTGAGCAATCCACAACAGATGAAATGAGGGACTTAGATATACAAAAAATCTATTCTAGAATAAATCTTATGGACTGATGAAAACAATTTATAGTCCCTACCAGATGGGTTCAAAAGTCTCCAAATATTTGTAAGACCAAGAGTTTTACACATCCTGTGAATCGTCAATCTTGCCCTATGGGGCTTACACACTTTTGCTTCACAATAATCAAGGACTGAGTCCATCAAAAGATTAAAGTCTGTTCCCAATATTATATCATGAGGGGCACCAGCAAGATCTATAAAAAAGCCCTGATCATCAGCGTTAGACACGTAAATATTAGCCAAAATCAGTCTTTGCCCCTGAATTTCTGCTAAAACAATAAGGACTCTTCCTAATTGATCTTTAAGATAAGAGACATTTGAATTGTAGATGTTTACTTATCAATGTAGTGACTCCCCTGCTCTTACTTGAGCCAGCACTAAAGTAAAAATATACACCCCATCCGGTGTTTCTATACAAATTTTGTGAGACAGAATTACACAACAGAAAATAATCGATAAAACAAACTCCAGCTAATAGGTAGAATAAGCACAAAGAATATGTAGATTCATCCACATAACTGTCCCGAAGGTGTGTTCGTCCACAAAACAAGCTCCAGCCGTTAGCGGAACCAGCAAAAAAAAAAAACCTGTTCAGTTTCCTCAGGCAGTCAAATGAATGTTCAGTGAGCTGGCCCATTCGGCTGTTACATGAGTGTAACAAATGCCCTAATCACTCTAATGATTTGCAAGAAATATTCCACAAAACAAACTCCATCCAATAGGAGGCATAAGCACAAAGAACGTGCAGATTCATCCACAAACTGTCCCGAAGGAGGGTTATTCCACAAAACAAACTCCAGCTGCTAGGCGGAACCAGCACAAAAAGAAATAAAAAGGCACTCAGTTCCCTTGGACAGTCAAGTGAATGTTCAGTGAGTCAGGCCCACTCGGCTGTTACATGAGTGCAACAAATGCCCTAATCACTCTAATGATTTGCAAGAAATATTCCACAAAACAAACTCCATCCAATAGGAGGCATAAGCACAAAGAACGTGCAGATTCATCTACAAACGAGGAGTCTTATTCCACAAAACAGTGATCGATCGACGTATTACAACAAGATCCTCCAAGTCAGCAAAGACCTTCGTCAGCATTGCCAACAGTTGACGCTGAATCTCTTTCACCTCACTGGCCAAATTAAGTCCCTGGCTTTCGGCCTGATGCTCAGGGGCTTCAGCTTGAGCACGTACATGTCTTTTAATGTCTCCAGAATCCGAGGATTTTGAATTCTTTGACATATTGTCTTCATAGGACAGTTATGGAACAGGGTGTATCGAATCTCACTGGTTTATGATACAAAGTGCGCAAAGTGTGCAGAGCTTGCTGTTCACGCATCCGAACCTCGCATGGTGCCACGCGTCTCTCTCGCAGGACGGATGTCTTGAGCACTGAAGTGAATGTGTAATTTTCTGTGATAAATTGCAGAGTGTGTTGAGTGCTGGCAGTAAGCATGGCCAAGCAGAGGCCCTAGCGTCAGGAAGTGATCAGATCAACTTGGGAAGATTTCTGTTTACTGCAGTAGCTGGACCAAAGCTCATCCCCAGCACATGCATCACTGTAATTACTGGGCCGGGCATGGACGGTTATTAGTTTAGAGAATATCAGGGGCATATATCAAACCCAATTTGCTCTCTGGCTTGAGAGGTCACTCATTTTCCTCTCCCTCATTGCCTCTAGAGGCTGTACTTGAACTACAGCTGTTCTTTGTGTTTCACTGTTTGGTTGGCATGTTGCAGTTCTGTTTTAGCTTTAATGGCATTCAGTATTGTAAAAGCCTTTTTGATTTTCTGGTGTGAGTTTTTCAGGATCCAATGCAAAATCAGGATTTATTTGCATAATCAGAAGAGCTGTGAAAACTAAGACAAATCTGAATCTTCATATGCCCACTCACTTGGACAGTCTGGTTAATGGTATTGAAACTCTGAAATACTTCAGATGGATTTGTTTGATAAGTAAAACAACATTTTTATTGTTACTCTCAGCTAAAAAAAACTGCCTACTCCATGACCTCTGGTTTATGTCTATGAAAATGTGTGTGTCAATTAAATTTTTCCAGTACCCATGGACATGGAGGAAGCTCTCATAATGTATTCATTGTTTATTGTCAGCGTGGAAATGCTGCAGCATTACATTTTATATTTTGGTAAAACTGTATAAGATAGATAGATAGATAGATAGATAGACAGATAGATAGAAGAGGGTTCTTTCAGAGGTATGAGGACGCTGAAGACTACATGTAAAACATCAACTAATATGACATTAAAATGTGACATCAGTGACTTCATGTCTCATTAAGTAGAATTTACATAAGATCAATAAAAGAAGCTATATTAACTACTCACTTATTTAAAGTGTTATTATAGTTAACGAAAACTAAAACTAAAACTAACTAAAATCACTTTTGTTAACTAAAATAAAAATAAACACTGAAATTATTGGAAACAACTTAAACTAAAATACTTTTCATAATTCCAAAACAAACTAAAATAAAATACAAATTATCTTGAATACATTTTAGTTTTAGTTTTTTATATAATAGGGTGAATATGGGGTGAAAGTGGGACTCTTTTGGAAATTGTACTTTTCTTGACACTTTGAATTATTATCCAAATGCCACATAACCTAACATTATACCTTTAAAAAAAGCTTAGGATGTCTTCTACCAAAATCAAAAGTTAAGAACTATTCAATACTTGGAAGTAGAACTTTTGAAGACCCTTTTTTGATCAAATCCCAGATTTTTTAATGCAGTACTGGTAAAGTGGGACCGAGGAAAGTATTTTGAATTAATAAAAATAAATCCACAAAGTATTTGGAATTAATTTTTATATTTTCTAATACACTTTCACAACATTAAGTTAACATTGTTTATTTTTTTATAACCTTAACAAGATTTACATTAAATTTCTGTCATTTTCTTTACCATTGCTTTTGCCACTAGTGGTCATGAAATGAGCTCTGCCACACATCCCAAAGTAAAATCATACATTTAAAACCTCAAAAAGATAAAGGGATAGTTCACCCAAAAATAAAAATTCTCTCATCATTTACTTGCCCCATGACATTCCAGATGTTTGTGACTTTCTTTCATCTGCTGAACACAAACAAAGGTTTTTAGAAGAATATCTCGGCTCTGTAGGTCCTTACAATGCAAGTCAACGGGGTCTAAAACTTTGAAGCTCCAGAAAGCACATAAAGGCAGCATAAAAGTCATCCATAAGTGGTTTAATCCATGTCTTTTGAAGTGATCTAATCTGTTTTGGGTGAGAACAGACCAAAATGTAACTCCTTTTTCACTGAATATCTTGCAGTTGCAGTCTACAGGAACGATCATGATTTCAAGCTCGATTACACTTACTAGTACAGTTCGCAGAGCGCTATTTGGCACTGGGAAATATAATCGAGCTTGAAATCATGATTGCCAAGGAGACTGCTGAAGTCAAGATTTACAGCAAAAAATGACTTAAATATTGATCTTTTGCTCACAGTTCTTATGTTTTTTGTCTCTACGATAGACAAACACTTTTGGACATTGGTTCTGCAATAGTACACTGAAAACCGGACTTTAAATTCCTCAACGCTGACCTGCTGTTTACAAACACGCCAGCGGAGCCCTTTGTCTGGGCAGCCCGGCCGCGGAAACACAGTCAGAAAAGGGGAAGGAAAGCCAGCGTTCTCATCAGACTAAGACATCGCACAAATCGTCCCCCGGTACCCAGTATTGTACTGGCAAATGTTCAGTCTCTGGACAACAAGCTCTGTGAGCTGAGAGCGCGGATCTCTTTCCAACAAGAGATGAGGGACTGCTGCATTATCTGCTTAACAGAAACTTTGATGTCTGTGGAGTTTCCAGACCTGCGGGGTTCTCCGTGCACCGAGCGGATAGAGCGAAAGACCTCTCAAGTAAAAGCAGAGGAGGTGGTGTATGTTTTATGATCAACAAATCCTGGTGTGATCAGAGGAACGTACATTCTATCAAGTCTTTCTGCTCTCCTGATCTGGAATTTCTCATGCTTCTGTGTCGGCCATTCTGGCTACCAAGGGAATTCACAGCGGTCATTATCACAGCTGTGTACATCCCGCCACAAGCCGACACAAATCGGCACTCAAGGAACTGTATGGGAGTATAAGTGAGCAGGAAACCGCGCACCCTGAGGCCACATTCATTGTGACCAGGGACTTTAACAAAGCCAGTTTCAAATCAATCGCACCGAAATACTTCCAACAAATTAGTTTCAACACACGAGGGCACCGGGTTTTACACCATAGTGCCCTCCAAGCTTGATGAGAAACTCTGGGCTCTGGGCTTAAACAGTTCACTGTGCAGCTGGATCCTGGACTTCCTGTCAAGCAGATGCCAGGTGGTTTGAATAGGCAGCAACATCTCCTCATCACTGACCCTTAACAGTGTGTTCTCAGCCCACTCCTATATTCCCTGTACACACATGACTGTGTGGCAACACATAGCTCAAATGCCATCATTAAGTTTGCTGATGATATGGCGGTGGTAGGTCTGATCATTGACAATGATGAAACAGCCTACAGAGAGGAGGTGCACACTCTGACACGCTGGTGTCAGGAGCACAACCTCTCCCTCAATGTCAGTAAGACCAAGGAGCTTGTGGTGGACTTCAGGAGAAAAGATAGAGAACACAGCCCCATCACCATCAATGGAGCACCAGTCGAGAGAGTCAGCAGCTTCAAGTTCCTGGGTGTCCACATCACTGAGGAACTCACATGGTCCGTCCACACTGAGGCCGTTGTGAAGAAGGCTCACCAGTGCCTCTTCTTCCTGAGACGGCTGAGGAAGTTTGGAATGAACCACCACATCCTCACACGGTTCTACACCAGCACTGTTGAGAGCATCCTGACTGGCTGCATCACTGCCTGGTACAGCAACAGCACCGCCCTCAACCGCAAAGCCCTGCAAAGGGTGGTGCAAACTGACAGACACATCATCGGAGGTGAGCTTCTCTCCCTCCAGGACATATATACCAGGCGGTGTGTGAAAAAAGCTCAGAGGATCATCAGAGACTCCAGCCACCTGAGCCATGGGCTGCTCTCACTGCTACCATCAGGCAGGCGGTATCGCAGCATCAGGACCCGCACCAGCCGACTTCATGACAGCTTCTTCCCCCAAGCAATCAGACTTTTGAACTCTTGATCTCTCACGATCAATATACATCAGCACTGCACTTTATTACTCTTATAATCTTATATCTCACACTGGACTGTTATAAATATATTCTCTCTTAACAACACACTGGCAACTGACTATCAACTGACAGCCTGAATGTCAATACAGCATAATACAACCTACTGTATATTTTATATATACTATTTTTATTGTATACTGTGTATTCTATATTGTGTGTATGTGTATTCTATATTGTGTGTATTGTATACTGTACATTGTATATTATTATTTGTATATTGTGTTGTGTAATTATGTGTATATTTGATATGTAAATTTTGTTGTGTAAATCTGATGTTTATTGTAAATTGGTATATGTCTCATCACTGTCATAACTGCTATGTTGCTCGGAACTGCGCCCAAGACTTTCACCCACTGTTGCACTTGTGTGTATGGTTGTGTGACCAATAAAGTGATTTTATTTTATTTTATGTGACTTTATTATGACACTGATCCTACTGCAAAGATGGGTGTATAAAAGAGTGTTAATGGGCAGAATACAGACAAAAGAATGATGATATGAGAGGCATATCTTACTTTGGGCAGATGTGTGAATGGCTTTTCGGCTACAGATGGCACATGAGTGAAGCAGCATATCAAACAAAAGTGTGAATGGGCACTTAATAGTATTTGAGTAGATTTGATTCCTGTGAAAGATCTCTTGCTCGGTTGGGAAGGAGGAAGCATGGGCCAGGTGAATGGTCCACGTAATTCTTTATTAACAAAATTTTCAGTTGAACACACAAACGGTTTGCTTTTCAGCACAACACACACACACACACACACACACAGCTTCAAGCTCGGCTCTCTCTCTCCCCAGTTCACATCCACCAATGACACTGGCAGTAAGAAGGTGTTCAGCAGCCTTTGTTTTCCTGAAAGTTTGCCCTGAGGAGCTGTTATGAACCTCTGAACTGATCTCAAAAACACCTTTTTGGCCAGAGTTTGTAAACGTTCATTATCTGATTTCGTAGGAAATGTGCAAGGGCCTTTAAGGTAACAATGGCAGGTTACCCTTTTTTAATAATTTGCATTCATGGTTACCAACCAATGTTTTGTTAATGTTGTATTTCACTTGACAAACATGTGACTTAAAAACTAATCAAACTCTTTCCTTTGGTATCACACCTTCCTTTGAAGTCTCACTTGTTTTGACTGTTTTCCAGCTTTATGCAAATCCAATGTTCCAGTGATGTCTACTGCCAGGTGGTCTCAAAGGCTGCCAGTGGTGCTGCCATCTCTGTGATGGCTGATTGAAAATTTGATGGTTGCCCTGGAGCAGGGAGACAGGGGGCCAGGAAAAGGGGCTCTCTCCCTAGCTGTGAGTGCTCCAGCATGGATCAGAGGAATGCACCAGATGGTGGACTTGGCACTGCCACAGGGGTGTAAGAGAATGGTGGGCCTACACTTCAAAATTGTCTGCTGCCCATCATATGTATCTGAAGGTCCCTGTTGGGCACCTCAGAGATGGACAGCGTGCTTTACTTCTTCCCTGACCATTTCATGTGAGAGAATTTGATATGTGGGAGAATCTGTTAAAGGGATAGTTCACCCAAAAATGAAAATTCTATCATCATTTACTCACCCTCATGCCTTCCCAGATGTGTATGACATTCTATTTTTCTGCTGAACACAAATTGACATTTTTAGATGAATATTTCAGCTCTGTAGGTCCTCACCTACTCAACATTTTGAAGCTCCAAAAAGAACAGATTATGATAGGTGTGAGTGAGAAACAGGTCAATATTTATGTCCTCTTGTACTATAAATTCTCACTTCCCAGTAGGTGGCGATATCTGCACAAAGATCGTGAATCACCAATACAACAAGAAAATGAAAGTGGATATTGATAGTAGAAAAGGACTTAAATGTTGATCTGTTTCTCACCCACACCTATCATATTGCTTCTGAAGATATGGATTAAACCACTGGAGTAGTATGGATGACTTTTATGCTGCCTTTATGTGCTTTTGGAGCTTCAAAAATTTGGTACCCATTCACTTGCAATGTGAGGATCTACATAACTGAAATATTCTTCTAATAATCTTCATTTGTGTTCTGCAGAAGAAAGTCATACAGATCTGGAATGGCATGAGTGTAAGTAAATGATGAGAGAATTTTCATTTCTGAGTGAACTATTCCATTAAGTATCATATTGAAAAACACTACCAGTCAAAAGTTGGGATGCACTTGACTGAATTTATGATTCTCATGATCTTAAAAAGGCGCATGCTAAAATGCTTCAGTTTAGTCAGACAAATTAGTAGGCAAACTGTTCTTTGCAAAACTACAATTTTGATTTATTTTTTCAATATTTAATAGGACGAAATAATGAAGAAAATATAGCCAACAAGTGCCCAGCATACAGAAAGGAACTCCTTTAATATTGTTAAAAACGCATTCCTGGTGGATACTTCATGATGTTGGCTGAGAGATGCCCAGAGTGTGTCAAGCTGTAATTTAGGTAAAGGGTTGCTACTTTGAAGAATCTAAAATAGAAGAAAGCTTTATTGGTCACTACATATTTCCCATACTTTCATGTGTTATTTCACAGTTTTGATGATTTCATTATTATTCTAAAATGTAATAATAAAGAATGAGTAGGTGTGCCCACTAGGTATTAAAAATCACAGTCAATAGATTTTATAAAGAGCATTAAAATGAAATCTCATGTTATAGGATGCACACTCATTTGGTTTAAACCCAATTCATGGGAAGTATCAGTACCTGCTGCCAGTTGCTAAAAAAACTCTCAAGTTAAGAAAACCCTTAGTGACTATACAATTACAATTACAACTGAGTGTTTTCTTAACTTAAGGGGTTTCTTGCAACTGGGCCCTTGCCATTATGTTTTGTGTTATTTGCTTGATTAACAAGACTTGAAGCTACCCACATTCAGGGCAGAACATTAACATATTTTACCTTGAGCTGTACATTTAAGCTGAAGTGTATAAGCAACATGTTTACTGGGTGACACTAGGGCTGTTTTTTAACCTTGGTTTGATTGGTACGAACCCGAGTTTGATTGCTTTTGGTGATGCTAGTAATGCAGAAATAACACAGTTCACCTCTACGTTGTCCCTCGGTATTAATAATAAATAAAAAATATTTCAGTATGTATATTTTTCCTATTAATGGTGGACTACTTGAATTCACCTCCCAATGGCTTATTCACATCGATACATCCTCTTACAAGCAGCAACTTTGTATTCAAAAGTCCTCCCCATCCTTTGAAGTCCACTTATATTCTGAAGGTATAACAACTTTCATCATTAGACATTGTCCGAGTAATTGGACTGTAAGAAAGTGAGGTTCTAAGATCCTAAAACATGAAAGTAACAGAGAGGGAGAAAAAAGCAAATACATAGGTGACTACAAATCAGAAGCACTGCAGACCCCAGCTGCTGACTAGGTCAAATGTCCTCAAGCTTCTCTGGGCCTGCGCTGTGGCAAGACAAATAACTTGAACCTTCAGCAAGTGGTAAGTCCATTAGATCAAAGCTTCTGGAGTAATATTTCTCTTTTGGCATGGAGTTATCAGAAATTTGGCAGTCATATGCAGATGTTTTTGGTCTTTGAGACATCACAAGTTCCACAAATTCAAAATGAGCCGTTTCAACAGCCTGGTATAAATAAATGCAATTTTTCTATTAAAAAGGAAGTTTTTAGTTCTGAAACTTACATTATGTTTTTATAGTACAATGACTTCTTATATGTCAAAAGACCAAGGAAAATTTGATTCCTTGTGTCATGACCACTTTAAGGACTGTAATTGTATGATTATTTGAGTCAAACAGTTACGTAATGTTGGAAGCTCTGTTTTGGTAAATTGCTGTGCAAATTCAGTTGTGTTTTGTCCAGTTGTTCAATTAGTTAAACTCAATTCAGTTGTTTCGCTGCTCGTTCAATCAAATTAGCAAACCAAAACTTTTGTATAAATCTTTTTAAACATTCTTAGATCTTTTATAGGTGTCCACTCTGTGCACTTCAATGTTTTAAACTGTGATGAATTTTTATTATTATTATTGATTATTATTATTATTTTGTTGAATTTGTTCATGGCTATTGCCCTTACAAGAATATTTTGCAATAATTGGAGTATTTTACATAAGATGTGTATAACTGAGAAAATACTCCCTGATGTGCTTCTCACAGAATGTAATATATTCCTCCTGAAATGTAATGGCATATTCAAGAAGGACTCTTGCTTTGGCTCTCTTGGGGCCTACCTCAAAGCTTTTCACTGATGGTTAAAATGCTTCAGGCAGTCAGTAACTTAAATCATCTTGAAACAATCTCTGGGCCTGCCAGATTTTTAAGGGAACATGTTGTCTTCTGGGTTGAAGAGGAAATTCTGTATATTTAAAGGGATTAGGCATCATCCAATCTTTAGATTGCTCACCACTGCATAATGTTCACTGTCTGGAACACAAAAGAAATGTGTCTGGAAATATTGGTAAACTAGTAGTCATTAGCCCCTTTCTCACATGCAGCCTGGTAAATTGCAGTAAAATCTTTGGATTACTTTTACTGGTAGATGTAACACATCTGCTATTCACACATGCAACGTTTTTTTTTTTTCCATTTTGCTACCACCATTCATACATCAGCACCAAAATGCCATTAAACTCAGAAATGTAGTTAGTTATTTTATCAGTTATTTTACCGCTCGGATAAAGAGAGCGTCTTTAGGCTGGATTACACCACACCACACAACTTCTAAAATATGAATAGAATCTAAAAATACTAGGTATACCACACTTGCCAATTATGTAAATGAGTACAGACAAAAACTGGGCATCACACACACTAAATGGATCACCCCGGCTAGTCTACATGAAGCGGGCTGAGCGCAATTGTGTGAGGTCTTGGGTGGAAAGACAGAGACTGCAACGCCAGTGAAGATGAGTGGTGTTAAATGTTTTCTCTACTTTGAGCACCACGCTCATAAGTTGTGGCCATGCGTGGTTGATTTCCATTGGCTGCTCACAGCATGACTTCATATTTGAGTCAGGGATTATCACACACTACGAGATTTCCTTAAAAGTTGGCTCTAAAATATAAAATATTATTTTGTATCCTCTGACTTAATTGAATAATTTCACAACAGTACCAGTCCAATCTGCTGAAATTCTTTAGTCCAGAGTAACTGAATCATCACAGTCTTAGATCGTGCCATCGAGTCTTCTACAGGAAGGCATGAGCCTATGTAGCTGCTAGAGAGTATGGCCAGCTATGCAGCGTCTCCCGGTTGTACTTGTGACATTATCTGTTTCTGTGTCAGCATTCTGAATTGACATTTCATTAGAGTGAAATTCAATCATCTCAAATCCAGAATGTGATATAAGCATAAATCTTTTTCCAGGACCAGAATATAACAGCTGTAAAAGCTGCAAAATCACTGAGAAGGGGGAATCTCCTCTATTGCCCCCTTTTCTAAGAGAGAGTGAATTTCCTGAATCAAAAACGGAGCTTCCCGAACAGAAACTTCTATCAGAGCAACCCCACTGAATACCAGCAGAGCCTGCCTGAATTTAATTACATAACCATGCTTTATCATTCAAAGTACCCAGTCTGAAATGTCCTTCAGCTGCTGCCAAGCTGACAGATGGGCAGACAGAGGGATTAATGTATGGCTCTTGCCTGCAGCGCAACCTGTAACCACAAGATGGTGCGATGGAATTTGATAATGTTTTTGCTTTTATTGTATTTAGGCATAAATGATGAGCGCCCTGAAATGTATCTACAGTTATTTTGAACAGGGAAAAGTGTATGAACATTGTGGGAATGTTTATTTGAGAAAACTGGTTCGCCACAACAGCCCCAGCATTCTTTATGGGGGGACAACGTGTAGTGCTTATGTTCACTGTGTGTCTTGTGTGCACTTGATGAACATCGAATTCTGTTATGCATGTCTCTAGACCTTTGGTCATGGAGACAGAGGCTGAATTCGGGATGCAGTTTCTTAATACTCACTCCCCAGCGCAAGCTGTAGGGGGAAACTGAACCATATTCTGGCTGTCGGGTGTTCGAGGCATGTACAACAGTGAACTCAACCCGATACTGTCTGAAGGGCAAACAGGAATTACACGGATACATTTGTACGGTCTGGTTTCATTCAATGAATGGGGGCTCACCCTTCGTTTTACTGCAAGTCTGTCAGGCTTGCTTCTGATGTCCTGCCAGTCATTTAAAAGGGGCCGGGCTAACATTTAAATGCAGATGCGCCCATTATGACGGGAATGAACGAGGACCCCAATCCTTCTGAGGTGGTGCAAAACTCGTGTCTGGCGTGTTATGCAGCTTTCTGGTGGGACGTTGCGAGGATACCGAACGTGAATGCACCGGAGCTGCAGCGGGTTTTTCTATCTCTCTGCGAGGAATCATCTGCTGGAATGCGGCAGTCTGCTGTTTCACAGCGCAGAATGTTTCCACCACCGTCTGGACTGTATCACCGAACAGGGGCATTCATTAGAAAGGCCTTGTCTTATCCATGAGCGTAAGCCCCAGATGGCGTTCTGCCGCCACTTGGCCCACCATATTCTGACCAACAGCATGAGCAATGTGTTTGGTGGCTCTCAGCGACAAATCAGAAGCCTGGTGTAGTTCCATGATGGCCTTAGCATCCAGCCCAGCTCCCTCATCTAAATCCCTCATAAAATGGGCCTGGTAGGCTTGCAAAACTGCCAGCGTGTGCAAAGCCGAAATTGCCTGACCCAAAGCCTGGTAGGCCTTGCTCAACAAGGATGACGTCACCCTGCATGACTTTGAGGGAACAGTAGGAAGGAGAGAGATGGGCAGCCAGCATCTCTTCCATTGCTGGGACCGAAGTATGTCCGTGGTCGGAAGCATGACACACATAAGAAAATTCAGAGGCCGAATGATTTGTAATCCTGGCCGAGTAAGGTTGATCCCAGGACTTCGAAATCTCATGATGGAGGTCTGGGGAAAAAGGGAGTGGCCTACAAGGCTTAGCTGGGCATTGGCCTGCTATAAAACAGCTGTTCAAGATTGATCTATGATCCTCCGACTGCGTTTCATCTGGCCAGTCCAGGTGCAACTTCTCCACTGCATGTGTAATAAACTCCAGCAACTCCATATAAGTTACTGAAGGTCTGGAAATCCAACCGCTAGGAGGCAAGGCTTCAGCCTGGCCGCTGGCGAAACCATCGAGATCCGACGCCACCATAGACGTGGCGTCCTCATCCTCAGCGCCGAAAGAAACGCTGTGTGGGCCTCAGGGCTAGGATGCAAATACCCGCATGTAAAATTCCAATAAACTGGCATGATTGTATAAGGACTTCAGACCACGTGACACTCAGATGCTGTCCCACAGCGAATACTCAGCTCGAGTTCCTACGAAAGGGAACTGAAAATTATGTCATAATTTACTCACCCTCATGCCATCCCAGATGTGTATGGCTTTCTTTCTTCCGCAGAATACATTTGAAGAAAAATAGAAAAACATCTCAGCTCAGTAGGTCCTTAAAATACAAGTGGATGGTGATCAGACCTTTGAAGCTCCAAAAATAACAGACGGTCAGCATAAATGTCATCCATACTAACTCCAGCGGTTAAATTAATGTCTTCTAAAGCTGTATGATTGCTTTTGGTGTGAAAAAGATAAATAATTAAATATTTTTAACTATAAATCATTGCTTCTGGTCAGCAGCATGTCACGAGAGGGCTGAGTTCACGTGGTCTCTTGTGTGATGTATTTGCGTTGGAATGTTACGGACGTAATCTCATGTTTTTCTCTCAGTTGAGACATCCAGGATGAGCACAAAAACGCACCATTGTGAAAAACATACAGATACAAATACAGATCTAAACCAAAAACAACAAAGCTTCTGTACAGCATTCCTCCGCCTCAGTTGTAAACAGCGCTGCTCTTCCAGATGTGTCGTACAAGTATCAGTTCTCATGTGAAAATGCCAACGCGATTACATCACACGTGCATACTGCTGCTTACCGGAAGTGGTGATTTATAGTTAAAAAGTTCTTAAATATTGATCTTTTTCGCACCAAAAGCTATCATATCTCTTTAGAAGACATTAATTTAACCACTGGAGTTGTATGGATGATGTTTATGTTGACTATCTGTGATTTTTGGAGCTTCAAAGGTCTGATAACCTTCCACTTGCATTATAAGGACCTACTGAGTGGAGATTTTTTTTTCTTTTTCTTTTTTAATGTGTTCTGAAGAAGAAAGAAAGTCATAAACACCTGGGATGTAGTGATGGGAAGTCTAATTGTTTTCCGCGAAACGGTTCTTTTGGACAATTCGTTTCAATGAACCGGTTTAAAAAACCGATTCACCAGTTCTACTGTCCCGGGATCAGTGTACTGTTGACACGAGAACTGCTGCGAGTGATTCAATGTACTGTTGATTTAAAAGCTGCTGTCCAGGGATCAGTGTAATTGTTGACTTGAGAACTATAGACTGGATCATCTTCATACGTTGATAAAACGGTAATACAATCAAGTCCAGTATGTTTTATTTGTGATACTTTCTGCTGTTCAGCAAAATACACCAGAAACATACATTTCGCCCCTTAATCACATGCATGCTCATTGTCAGCAGCTCATAAGTTCTCAGTATGTCGGACACCTCTGAAAGAGGCGATTCTCAGTTTAGTGTACTGTTAAATCGAGAACTGTTACGAGTGACTCGTTGTACTGTTGACTTGAGAACTGTTGCGACCTGAGCGTTCAGTCTGATTTGTGAACTAGTTGGAGCGTTTCATTGCAAAGAAGATATAGGAAAAGCCGATATCACTGGTTATTGGCTCATTTTGAGTTTTAGTGTCAGGCACATCCGAGAGACAGGTTAAGATAACTTGTGGATCAGTGTTGTCTCAAGACGCAAACTGTCTCAAACGATTCAGCCCAATTTGGTGAACTGGTTGAACTCATTCACTAAAAAGAACCGGTTCAAAAGAACGATGAATAGGCTGTGTGAATAAATTATGAGAGAATTTTCATTTTTGGGTGAACTAACCCTTAAAGATGCCCCTTACATGCCATACAATTAGTTATTTTTTATTTTATCCAAAGAGACTTACAATTCATTAGCAGCCCATTTATTATTATTATTGTATGCATTCAACACAGTGTCTATTGTGTCATAGAATGGAGCATGATCTATATATATTAGAGTTCAGTTTGTGAAGCTATGTATTATTCACATATGTCAGGATTTTCTTTTGATGTGCATGTTGCGAGTCTCTGTATAATTGTTTGTCAAGTGGGTTGTTCATATTTTTCTTATGCCTTGCTGGGGGTTGATAAAATATTTCTTCTTAAGTCCCTATTTAATTTCTCATTTAAAGCTATTTCAGCTTCATTCCCCACCGTGGCCACAATAACAACAGGGAATCCCATGAATCAATTTGAATTTAAAGTAGATTTTCCCTCAGTCGCCTTCATTGGAGAGTTGTGTCTGGTATTAAATAGAGGTAGATTGAGCACCTTACAGTTTAATTCATTCAATTCTTGATGTAATGGAGGGAAAGTCTTTAATCTCACCATGAAAGAACATCTATCCACAACTGTTTTTTTTTTTTTTTTTTTTTTCTTTTAAGTAAGCATTGCCCAGATTTCCATTTAAGGTATATTAAGACAATTTTCTGTTCACATCATGATCTTTATCACTTATAACCTACCTGTTAAAATTGGATTTTGAGATCTCACAATGATATTTTTTTTTTTCTTTTTTTTAACCTTAATTCTAATGCCTACATGCTTTCATAAAAAGTTTAAATAGTAGATGTTAATATACAGCTCAGGTTACATAATCTCTCATTGCCTAATTTGAGTTTAAAATTTAGAAATTACCCAATCAATATTTGACTAGTTTGGGTTTCAATTTAAATGGGAGACGTTTAATTCTAGGGATTAGTGAAGAAAACTGGTAATAGGTAAATTTGATATATTATATAGGTATTTCAGATTTTGTAAAGGAATATTCTGGGTTCAATACCATTTAAGCCAATCAACAGCATTTGTGGCATAATGTTGATTACCACAAAAATCTCATTCCTTCTTTAAAAAGAAACAAAGATCGAGGTACTTACAATGGAAGTGAATGGGGCCAATTTTTGGAGGGTTTAAAGGCAGAATGTGAAGCTTATAATTTTATAAAAGCTCTTACTTTAATTTGTCTGTTGAAACTTATATTATTTGAGCTGTAAAATTGTTTAAATTCTAATTTTTATGGTAGTTTTAGGGTGTATAGCATTATGTTGTCATGACAACGAAGTTGTGAAATTGGATATAACTTTACAAAGAAAAGGTTAGTAAGAAAGGGTAATGTACAGTCAGCCGGTTGTTATCAAAAAATAAACCATGACAGGACTTGTCAGGGTCTTGTATCAGCAAGAAGGGGTTTATTTTGTGATAACAACAGACTGACTGTACATGATCCCACTTATTATACAGCTACTAACCAAATAAATAAATAAATACATGAACATAAAATATTGATTCACGTTGAAATCACTGAACAGCTGAAATCCACCTCCAGTCAGAGTTCTGTTGGTGTTTATTTTGTGAAAATGACTGTTTGACTGCCTATTATCCAGGCTGTTACAAGACTATTTGCCAAATAAACAACTAAATGGACATGAAACATTGAATTGCGTTGAAACTATTTTATTAGCTTACTTGTAGAGATCGCACAGTGATCCGAGAAGCAGGAACCATGGCTCGCAGTACCCAGATGAGCGGTCTGATACGTGGATGTGCAGTTGTTACTGAGCAATATCAGACCGCTAGATGGTGCCATTGACCAGTCAGAATCAAGGATTCCAGAGAGCCATGTAATAAGTAATTTTGGGTGTGTTCACACTTGTAGTTCAGTTCTCTTGGTCCTCTTGGTCCGGACCCAAAAAGAAAATGATACATTTAGTCCTGGTTCGCTTAGCGTTCACACTGGCATTTTTAACACTGAACAAAAATGATACAACACAAAAGGCAACAGGAAAAAGTCACAACCTGATTGGACAGCTTTTATGACGTATATTTTGTGACGGAACTTGCCGAACATCCAAAACAATGCTGGCTGCTGGGCGAAATGCACTCGTTAGATTCATATTTGTATATATGGTGGTATTTTTACCAGCTGAGAACAAACGAAGAGCTAATAAAATGTGTAAAGAGTCAAAACAGCGCCAGGAATTCCTCAGTTGCACACACAAACGAAGGTATGCTGCAAGGATGGCTGATGACAGTTCTGATGCCTGTACCGACTGTAATGGGCAACATAGCTCCTATGATGAGAAGAACCAGGTATGCTTGAGGTTAGTATTAGGCAAATTACTTCCTGTTTTTGGTCTGTTTAGACGTCTTTGGTCCATGTTGCATTCATATATCAATCGAACCGCACCAGAGTTCATTTGGTGCGCACCAAGGTTCGGGTGGCAGCGTTCACACTTGTTCAAATGAACCGCACTAACAGAGCAATTGCACCAGTTTTAATTGAACTAAAACTGCCAAGTGTGAACACACCTAAATCACACTAAAATCCAGTTTACATGCATATTGTTTGTCTTGTGGTTATACCTTTGAAACAGTGATTATTTTAACATATATGGATTGGCCCCCATTCACTTCCAAGTGCCTCACAGTAATCCAGATTTGTCTTTTTTTAAAGAAAAGGATGGGACAAGTCGAAATTAATTTTGTGGTAATCAACATTATGCCACAAATGCTGTTGATTGACCTTAACGTTTTTGTATTTTGATTGTATTTAACACAGAATGTTCCTTTAAATGTTTTTATCATCTATAATGCCAGAATAATCTAACTAATTTTTAGCTTCACTGTCTGAATAGACAACGTGTCTAGTGATTTCCATGAGGATCCCCTTTGCACATAGAAAAGCGGGACAGTGATTTTCTTTTTTTTTTTTTTTTTTTGCGTGGCAAGACAGATGGGAAACACATGGTGATGGACAGGCTTGATTTCTGTGATGGTCTTTCCATTCTTACACAGAAGGAAGAAAAAAATATCTCTCCTTCTCTTTCTCTGTCTCACCCTACCTCACCAGCCTTACCCTTCACCCATGGCTGGGATGGCTGTGTACAGTATATGCTATGGGTGGATCAGAACTAAAGCTGTGGAGGTGCTATAAGCCCCAACCCCATCCTTTTCCCACTTTTCCTATTCCGCAACTCTGGTGTCAACATTGTTAATTTACTGTCATATGGGAGGAGATGTGTCAACATGGCTGTAATATTCTGTTATAGGTTTTCCATGTTAAAGGAATGGAATAGCTTTGCCAAATGTTGTATGTATAATTAACGTCTGTATTTGGTAAATCAAACCAGGTGAGAAATTGAGTTATACTAAACTCTCATGTTTACCCTACTGAAAAAATACACTGGAGGTGCAGGATAAGAACATGATAACTTTTCTTTATCCTGTTGGAAGTTCTCTAGCAGGCCTAGTGGACCATGAACAAGCATACTTAGCCTACCTTTGTCCACTCCTGACTCACTCTTCCATGCTTAAGGCTGTGAGCACTTATAAGGCAGTTAGATATGGTGGAGGTGAGGTATGTCATCTGGAATAATTTCACACTTAAACGTATCCCAGCCACGGCAGCGCACCATGTGTGCCCACTAAATCAAGTCGTTGGCTGCCCACGCTACAAATTGGTCATAAGTCTACTGTAATAGAGACCATGTGAAGCCTAAAGTACCTTGGCATTCTTCAAACTGCTCCTTTTGTGAGCTTGCCAAAATGAATAGTATGGGAATAAAATGGCAGAATGCATTGACACCAAAGTTGTTCACAACAAGAGTACAGCCTTAATGGGTTGTCTCTATGAAAGGCCTATTCATGTTGAGGACTACCCCAGTCTAAGAATTTATTTAGACTTGTCATCTTGAAACACTTCTATCTGAAAGAGAATTATGTAAATATGTCTTTCTATTATATAACCCTAAACAACAGCATTCAACATCTTATTAACACAACATTTATTAATACTTTTTTCAGTCATGAAAGACAAAGACAGTGTGATTATTGCAAATCCTTTTAATTTTGCAGGACCATTGCTAATTTATGGAGTAACTGTTCTGATGAATTAAGGGATTAGAGGTTACCAAATGTATTTCTGGATATCCAGTGGTATCCAAAGGAACATATTATCCTAACCACAATACACAGTGCTCAGAGGCCAGTTTCTGCTTTAGCCTGATCCTGTTGTTAAACCATAATTAAATCATGTTTTCATAGCACATAGCTAGATTTCTTGGTTGGTTGGGAGACATTGGTTGCTCTGCGGTCTTAGTCTGATGGGTGTCCCTCATAGACTTTGTTATTATTCCATTCACCTCAAGCTGTTCTGAGGCATTCCAAAAACAGAGGCCCGCTATAATGTTCTGCTTGGTCCAGCAGAACCTTTCTGTAACAAGCAGGTGTGAGGATCCTTGCATCCTTCGTTCGTCCATTACCTCTACCCTGTCCCTCTGCTTGTTGCTAATCGTTGTTTTTATCTTCATCTGCTTCCTGTAGAGCACCCTAGAGCACAGATTTAGCCAGCTGTTCAAACATCTGCACAGGATGAGGCAGACCTTCAGCCTTGTCTTAGTCCTTGATTTGGATCCACGAGAAGAGAACTTCTGCTTCGTAAAAGCACATTGAGGAATGCAAAAACAGTGGACTAATGCCAGAATTAGCATCATTTTTATTTGCTCAGCTGAACAATTATGCCTGGCTTAATGATTATCGATGTTGCAAATTAGCCGTATACATGTTTTGTGACCCTATGATCATTTTCCAGATGGAAAATATAGGGTTAGTTCACGTGAAATACTTTTGGAAAGTTGACATGTCCTATGGTGTGACATGTTAAGGCTAGGGTATACTTTGTTTTTCTGTATGCTGTTACATCTCGCTCAATGTCAAGCTCCTTTTCAAAGTATACTCTTTTGACCGGGCGCCCAATGGCAGGAACGTGCGCAGATGATGCATACAGACTAGACTGTCAGCGTGTCTAGAAAAACTAGGCTGCATGTGAACAGTCTATGTACTGTGCTGATGAAGAAATTTCCATAGCGGCAAGCAGAAAACTGGAGTATACTTTGGCCTTAACACCAAGTATTTTATTCTTTCAGAATATTTAGGCATGCAATTTAATGGAAAATATGTCCTTTTGCCTCCGTCACATTGCAGGACCATTTAAAATGATCAAGTGTAGGCAAAGGGTGATTAAAAATGGTTACCTGACCAAACGTTTCCACTGGCATGGAAAAAATCCACTCAACCCCACTCAACACGATAGACAGCTACCACTTTGTGGTGTGTTTGTAATATGCAAACCAATAAATGTGTGCAATCATCATTTGAAGTCTGTTTGAATTCAGAAATATACATGATGATGTGATTAAAGCACTGAATCCAGCAGAAACTCCAGCATTAAAGGCATACTGCATTTTAAGCACTTATGACAGACGTCTCTGCTTTCAGCTCACAGTGATTGGCTGGCGCCCAGCACTTTTTGTTCCTCATTTGGATAAAGCAGAGGAATTTAAACTTTTTCAATGCTCTCGACCACCCTCAACGCTTTCTCCATACTGCTGTCAATCCCACAATGCAGCTCGTGAGGCCAAAAGTGGCCAAAACAGGAAGTAATTTGGGCCGTAAGGGCACGTGTGAATTCTAGTGTCCAGGTGAAATGCCCACATAGGGGCGCCAAAAGCGAGTTGCAAAGCAAGTTGTTTTTAGCTGTAAATGATGTAATACAGTGAAGAGGAATGCATATTGTATTAACTCTTCCCCCAAACCCGGACCCTTAACCTAACCATCAGTGGAGTAAAAATGTAAACCTCCGAATTGAGCTTGTCACTGTTTATGCAAACATGATCACTTCCTGGTTTCAACACAAGACGATAACCCAGGGCTGCGGCTGAATGCTAAGGTAGCTGCCTTGTTGCCTCGCTGACCTGGGTAAGGTCAGTGACTTAACAGACAGCATTTGCATATGAAGGTAACTCCAGAAACTGGTTTCAAACAGGTTTGCGAGGCAGCACTACATCAGATCATTGCTAGGATACTAGCATTCATTTAGTCCAACCGAACCACAAAGGACTAATAATCTAGATCAAATCAAGAGAGTTTTGGCGATAACAAAGCGTATATTTAATAACTACAATATCCAATTGTAGGTAGAAATGGAATCAAAAGTGGAAAACAAATTACATGTATACACAAACTGGCAATCAAACATCTCTTCAGCCGCCATTTTCTTCTGCAGCTAAACCGCTGTGGATCCGCACGCACAGGATTGTAGGATTTCATAGACGGTGAAGGATACATCTGTGCTGCCTTCAAAAATCGTTCAGATGAAGGTATCTAAGTAGACAGGGAGTGACGTGAACATTGGATTCGGACATGCTTTCATCCTTTCCTACCTCTGTATACAGCCTCTGAAGGCAGCATTTTACTGTTTTCGGAAGCAGCACAGGTCTCCCACCCCGCTGATGCTACATGATATCAGTTGCATTACAGGAGAGGGTAAACACATTTGCACTGATGCAAAAAAAATAAAAATTGTGTAATGGGGCTTGGTACTTATCAGTAACTCAACATAATGACGCAGATGTCAGGGTACTGGAACATTCAGAAACAACATGCTGACTTCCTTTGTGATCATGTTGGATTGTCACCCTAACATTTCAGACTAACAAGTAAGACTTTATCACATGACAACCCAGCTGGAATATGGTAATGTTAACATAGACTTGCCTGTGATAGAGCAAGTAATGTACACCCTAATTCACACTATTGCAAATAAATAAATAATCAGGCCTTCACCAGTGCATCATTAGCAGAATGAAGAAAAAAATTTCTGCTAATACACACATCTTTTCTCTCCCCAGACTCACCTCACCCTCAGCTTCAATTCATTTGAGTCATGCTGAGGTATTAAAGCCTTCCTGTGTGTCGGCCCCTGGCCCAAATGACTATTGTCTTGGTGATGTACTGAAAATTGGAGGACGCTGAGCCCCAGACTCCCTGTGGACCCCTAAGGATGGAACAGCCAGACCTACATTAACCCCTTGCATTTTCAATCTCCTTCTCTGTTCCAGGGCCAGAGGCTTCAGAGAGTGCTACATTATTCATGTCCTTTTGAAATGATATGCTGTCTACCTGTGACCAGACATAATGAATTCTGACACTATTTAGAATGCTAACTGGCCTCAGCAATAACCCTAAGGAAAGATACAATTGTTATCTACCCTCTCTGACAATGTGCATTGAGAGTTAATATTTCTAGAGAATTGTCATACAATTAAATTTGGAATGAATTAATGTATTTTATGTGAAAATGTTTTGTTTTTGTTTAAACCAATGATCTTTCTAAGTAAATCCATCTGGAGGAAATATATGAAACGAAGAATCTTGGGCATTTCATTTGTGTTACTTACCGTAGTATAAGTTAAAAATAAATAAATAAATAAAATAAAGGAAGTTAAACATCATTTTAGTCACACATGTATTGTGCTTCCAATCTCATGACAACCAGGACTAGTAAAAGTCATGCTTTGGATCGAGACCTGAGCCTCAGAGAAATTGGAAAAAGGACCCATCTGTTAAGAGAATTCCAGAAAAAGCCCACGCCCTCAGAAAAAAAGGCTATGAAGAGGGGGATGGTGGTTGGGTATGGGGCGCCCCTTTCTGCCAGAGAGGAGATGCACATACCAAGAACTTCATCAAGAGTGGAAGACATCCATCATTCGCTTCAGCACCATGATAAACAACTCAGACCCAGCCATGGAGAACCCCAAATGGTGTGCCACCTCTACTCTGACAAGATAGATGTTCCAGCTACTTGGAACGTGCATCAAGTAAAGAGCAGACAAAGCAGCCCATCTGCTGGTGGATTGAGACAAGACTGCATGATTTATTTTAATATTTAGCGTGCATACACAAAGTGTTATTAGCCATTTGGAGGGCGTTCCCCACTGGCGCAGCAAGTAATTGCTACTAAATGGCTATGTACAATGAAAGATCTCACAGCGCTAAAGCACATCACTTCCCTGTTGCAACTTTAAGTAATCACCATCAAACACATTTACACATTTAGATGCACCATGTGAAGTTTTTGCGTAGCAATAGGATTTTTTGGATTTACATAATTACATTTTTGTTATTTCAGATGTGGTTTTAACCCATCAGAGGGAAGAAATGGAGAAGAAAATATGTGCAGTTAAATCCTAGCATGCAAATGTTTGAAATAAAAGATGAGCACAGATTGTATGAAGTGCATGATTTCCACATACCGCTCCATTCAGATTGAACTACAGAATGTGATTCCTCAGATGCCACAGTGGGAGGGAAAAAGCTTTGTTGTGGCCCTCTATGTGCTCTGAGGAGGGCCAGGATGGAGCTGAACCTAAAAATGACTGGAGTACCTGCCATTAAAATATGTTGTAGATCCAAAGGCAGAGCAAATGGGCTTCTTATAACAGGCTGTAAGAGACTAATTGTGTTTTGTGCCTATTGTTCCCAGTTTATTGGCAATAATTTCAATGAATTTAATGAGTTTGATTGGCTGCATAGCCTTTGACACGCAGACACCCAGTATCATAACTTTGCACGACTATATGGTTAAATGTATTTTATTTTTTATTTAGCATTGTTTATTCCCTGCTTTCCACAAACTTTTGTGAACAGACCTGCAACTCATTTTGGGTCACGACCCACCAGTTTAAACCATTGCTCTATAACATGCTTGGCACCAGTCAATTCTCATGAGAAAATGATTTTACAAGGATTTCCACAGCAGATTCACACCCACTGTGGATCACTTTTGCACCTAGCCACCCTTATAGTTCAAAATACTAACCACATTATTAGATATCATATTGAGAACAGAGGGCATGGTATGTTGGTTTAAAGGGATGGGGTTCTCCTTGGAGTGTTGTGACAGAATGCATCTGTACAACTCATGTGTGTCTGATACAATAAGCCAGCAGGCACCTTTATTATTACTAGAATGCCTAGAAGTACACAGATCCGGACAAATTGTTGGAAAAAAATCAATTATCTGTAATAGGGTTTCACCTATATTAAGGTAGGTATCAAAGTTGCCATGTAGAAAAAGGTTTAGCAGGGCTCCAGTATCATTGACATGATTCTTGAATTACTGCAAAGATTTGTTAATAGTGTTAATAGTTAATAAAAGATATTGATAATTGGGGATCAACAGTATTTTTCTGAGACAGCTTATTAAATGCATTTAAAGCCATAATTACAGAACAAATAGAAATAATTTTCCTCAGGGATTGTATTTGAATTAATATCACATTTGTCCTTTCAGCCTCTCAACATCATACTGTTGATTGCATGCATATCAATCAAAATTTTGGACTAAAAATAATTAAAACAAATATGAAGTTGTCTGATAGATTTCATCATTTGTTTTGTGTTTTCATTTCTTAGCTGCAGCTAGGCTATACAGTCCCATCATAAGCCTCTTCAATCTTATTCCAACTATTAATTCACTGTTTTGTATTTCCTTTGTAATCTCAACTTTTGTGTAAGATAAGAAATACACCACCTCAATTCTGGAAACCACGTTTGATGTTCAGTGGAATCAGAAAACTGCTCACTAACCCAGATTTTAATTTAAAGGATCATGTAAGTGTAGCTTTGATGTTTTATTCACCTGCCCTGCTCTTTAGACCTCATTAATACTTAAAGAGGAACAACAGAGAAAAAGGTTTGAGAAAAAGAGCTGATGAGAGCAAATGTGACTTCAGTGCGCACTGTAGGGTTTTACGAAAACAGCAACGCTTGATTAATCTCTCAAATGGATGGTGAGGTCTTGACCAATAAAATTCTGTCTACTCTCACGAGACTTGAATCGTAATGGTCATTTGCAGACCAGCTGTGGGCCTAGTTACATTAGAATAAGCTCATTATCATCAAAAAACATATACATTTGAATATTCCTTCTTAAAGTCAGACTGAA
Source organism: Myxocyprinus asiaticus (assembly GCF_019703515.2). Lineage (NCBI taxonomy): Eukaryota > Metazoa > Chordata > Actinopteri > Cypriniformes > Catostomidae > Myxocyprinus > Myxocyprinus asiaticus. Next base: position 21,392,505 of record NC_059347.1, read on the forward strand.
ACTACACTAACAACTGCAGTTAATTCAAGCTAATTTGCCATGCTAACGGGGAGGATTTGTATGATATATTTTTTATATTGTGGCAGACCATCCCTATGATTTTGCCTGCAGGGGTTTTGTGGGGCATTAACTGATGTTAAGTTAGCCTGAAGCTGAAACACCTGCTCCCACTGTACGGCATATAAATGAGCTCTCTCTGAAGCCACAGGGAGTCTTGGCAAAGGGCAAAGCAAATGAATGATGTGTGTCATTGCCTTTTTTTGTACACATCAGTGTGAACCACTGTGCCAGTTTATCTTTATTGTTCAGGGAGTTGCCACTGAGCCATGACAAGGTAGTAGGGGGCAGATAAAGGTAAATGCTATTGACTCATTGTGGGTTTCTGACAGATTTTTAGAATAAATATGTTAAAGAGATTTGACTACATTTCCTTGAGAAGTTACACATCCAATTATCTTTTTTCCTTTTTGAGTGCTTTATTGCATTATGCAGCTGAATAATTAATTTGCCTGTTTGCTCTACAGCCTTAAAAGGAATAGTTCACCCAAAATTGAAAATTATCTCATTTACAAAAGTTTCTCCTCCCTGCCCAGTAGGTGGCGATATGCACGAAGAATGTGCGCATAGGAGGACTGGTCGAAAGTGAAGATTTATAGTAAAAAAGGACTTAAATATTGATCTGATTAATATCCACACCTATCATATCACTTCTGAAGACATGGATTTAATCACTTAAGTCGTATGGATTACTTTAATGCTGCCTTTATGTGCTTTTTGGATCTTCAAAATTTTGGTCACAATTCACTTGCATTGTATGGTACAAAGTTGAGATGTTCTTCTAAAAATCTTTGTTTGTGTTCAGCAGAATAAAGAAAGTCATATACATCTGGGATGGCAATTTATATACGCCACAACTGTAGTGTTGTCCGTACCAATCAGCACATGACTTCCTTGCACGTCTAATCGAAAGTCTTTCAGAGCCAACAGGACTGCTAAAAGTTCGAGGCAATTTATGTTATAGTTTGTGCACCTGTCCAGGTGCCAAATGTGGGACGTCCTCCGCATAGGACTCTCCAGCCTACTTTGGACACATCCGCACTGACAACTTTGTGTCTGCTCGTCTTGGTGAGTGCCACTCCTTGTGGATAAAACTCAGTTCTTCTCCAAATAGCTAGCTTGGTTATAAAGAGCCCACTGTACAAAGGTGCCACGGTTTGTTCCTGGCAGGCAGCACATGCCCTAACCCTGTCCCCACCCTAATCCTACAAAATGGAGCCTGTAAGGCAGAGTAGCCTGCCAGAAACAACAGATGGCACCTTTCTCCCATCACACTATAAAGTGACGAGGTGCCTCTAATCAAGTATGGGCTGTAATACACCACACTTTTTGGCAAACAGAAAATAACAGCTGTAGAAGCCTTTCTGCTGTTTGTCGGTATGTTCTCTATAGTACCTTTGGCAAGGAGAATCTGTAACTGAGCATAGAATCAGCACGTCCTGCACTGGCACGGTGGAGGAACGAACGCTGTTGAAACGTGGCAGCTTTTTCATTTCTTTTTCATTTTTCAACTTAAGCCCATATCCTGATTGGATCGAGTTCAGTACCAGCTGGAGACCCCTGGAAAACCCTGCCATACGTCCAAGTAGCGGGTCAGGGGACACAGTGTTTGAACTGCATCTGTGGATTGAGTGCCACCAACCCTTGGGAGGTGGTCGCTCCAAATTTTCATAATGGTTAGAGCTGGAAAAGGCAACTGCAATGAGGTCTGCAAACTTTATTTGGTCATAACAAACATTTAGCATGGACCCAACAAAAACAGACATTTGGTCTTGAGCGAGAGGAAAATTGCAGGGACTCGGAGAAGTGTCACAGGCCTTCTTTGGAGCCAGGATAGACTGGTCTGTGTGTGAGACCACACTTTGTATGTGCCAAACCATCAGGAACGTCCACCCAGAAGGAACTTTTTCGCAGGGACAGAATCCAGAATGCGCCACCTTCCTCTTTTGTGCAGGCCTCTGGGTATGTTTTTCTAACTGGCGGCTCTGTCTCCACTCTGCCAGAAGGCACAGGTTTAGTCAAGGGAACACTTTGTTTAGTTGGATGCTACCCCAAGGTAGAGTGCGAGTAAACCGTCTGGGTTATAGAGCTCTCCGCCTTGGCAGGATGTGTCTATAAGCCAGCGATTGCTTCTTTGCCAACTGAAACCTCTTGATGAAAGCATCAGTAGCATCACCAAACAGGCCCTGCTGACACACCAGGGCATTATGCAAGATGGCTTTGTCCCTGCTGCTCAGATATGACACATTTTGCCAGATGTGATGTTCAGCAGACACCAGCCTACCCATAGACCTGCCAAAAGCTTGTCTTGGTAGCCCAGAGCGGCAGATCTGTGGCGCGACACAGCTTTTGGGGAGACACACACCGTCTACACCGGACACGAGCGTCACCCATATTATAATCAATTATGCTGTCTACACTGGGAGCGTCCATTGTGCCGCGTCCGTTGTGCCGACAATAAATGGGTGTTTCGTTCCATTTTGCGCTGCAAGCACTGGCACTACTACACAAATTAAACAGTTTAGAACGTTTGTGTCGATGTGTCCAGTATAAACAGCCTCTGATTCAGAAGATGTGGCGCTGTGCTCCGGCTTATATGCACACGATGACGAAAGCATAGGCAGAGAGCCAAGCGTGACCAGCCAATCAACTTGGTTTAGTTTTTGATAACACTGGATTCCATGGGGAATATTGTTAAATATATTTAAATGCTGTCAGATTAACTTTGGCAGCCCTAAAATACTACAACACTAAAAAAATAAAAATAATAATAATTAAAAATCTTAACGAAAATTTACAGTCATTGAATGAAACTAAGAAAAGAAAACTGAGAGGACAAAGTGTAAATAAATGAGAGAAATTAAAGCTAAACATTTTATTTTTACTATAATACCACAGGTAGCACACTGCATTTTTTTTTCAAACAAAAGGCTCTTTACTAAAAGAGAGAATAAATAAATAAATAAATAAATACTCGATTTTGTAGCATTTTTTCTCAAATTGATGGAATCCACTGGTGCTCAGTCAAACAAAGGCTAGATTCATATGAATTTGTAATCCTGCAGCAGATGTATCTTCTGTCATCCTTGCTCGCAGGGTGTAAAATCTTGCAGTTGTTGTAGATCTTAAACACTTGAGCTTCTTCTTCTCTGTCTCCCCATTTTCCCCAAAATCCTCTTTATTATAATGAACTGGATTTGGAGGTTTTAGACACCAGAGCAGACACCTTATCTGTCAGAGAAGATCAAAGGAGGACCCAGGTATAAAACTTACTGAGCTCAACTTGAGGAGCCAGCATTTAATTAGGACCTAATTGGCACATAGCTAAACATACCCACTGAGCAGAAGTAAACAAGCAGGAATATGATCCATGTGGCAGCAGGAAAATCTCCAGGGAAAACAAATACAGGCTGGGTGGTATTGGAAAGACTGAATATAATATTAATAATATTAATATTAGTACATTAGCAGTTACACTGGCAAAATAATATTTACTTGAAAGTAGGCTGATTACATGGGTGACTGATTTCCTTAGCTTTAGAACCCAGCAGGTTAAAATAGGTGGGTCTACTTCTGATAAAATTATTGCTTCAATAGTATCACCTCAGGGTTAATCACCATTATTATTTATTTTATATACTAATTCTTGTTTAAGTACTTTTACGAATAGATATATCATTAAGTATGCAGACGATACTGCTTTAGTGAGCCTCTTACATGATGGGGAGGAAGAGCATAGGCCTGTCCTTGAGTTTTTTTTTAAAATGGTGTGAGAAATCAAATCTTCTCCTGAACATCTCCAAAACAAAGGAGATGTCTATTGATTTCAGAGAGCAGAAAATATCACATCCTACATTAATTAATGGGGAGCCTATTCAATCAGTAACAAATTATAATAAATACCTCGGTATAGTGCTTGACCACAAGCTTAAATGGGACATGTGGACCAATTATATAAGTAAGAAGACACAACAGAGAATGTATTTCCTAAATAAATTACTTTCCTTTAATGTCCACAACAGAATGCTTTTGAAGTTTTATGGTGCTTTTATTGAAAGTGTTATGACTTTCTGTATTATTTGTTGGTATGGTAATGCTACCGAGGTACTGAAGAAAGTGGTAAGGAAGTAAGGAAAGTGGTAAACAATGGTAAGTAAATTGCTAGGGATTACGTTACTGAGTATAGAAAATATTTATAAAGAAAGAGTGTTAAATAAGGCAAATAATATTGTGAGTGACAAAAGGCATCCTTTGGCCTCTGCTTTTGAATTGTTTCCATCTGGCCGATGGTATTGTGTTCCCCATTGTATGAAAAACAGGTCCAAATTATCTTTTATCCCTCAAGCAATTACATTTTTAAATTCTTCTTTTAATAGTTGTTAACTGATGACCAGTTGGTCTGGTCATTCACTCATTAATTCCATTCATTATTCCCATTTTTTAATACTGTGTATGTTGTTTATATATGCCAGTCGTGATTTCTGATGTCTGTGTGATTATGCTGCAAACCCATTTTCCCTATGGGGACAAATAAACTAACTAACTAACTAACTAACTATTGTGATAAAAATATGCTGATGGAATTACAGAATAGATAATGCAAAGAGCTAAAGTTTACTTTTAATAGTGTGAATCATTTGCATATATTTTTTGTCACAGTTATGAATAATAATGACAAATATATGGAGCATTACATTATTTTCAATTTGTTTCTCTTCCCTAAAACACCCCATGAGGCGACCCAGCTCCATAAAAAAACAAAATAAATAAATAATAATAAATAAAAAAAATAAGTCTAATATGTGTAGCCAAGTGGAGAAATTTTATGAGGTTTCTCATGGATTGGACGTGTCCCCTTTAAGACCAGAGCTTTGCAACAGTGGAGTTTGGCTACACCCACTTTCCGGCACTGCCACTTGCTGGTTAGAATGTGAGAGCATACGTTGTGCATGTGTTGTGCAAGAGAGCACCCGGTTTTGTTCATAATTCGGTTGATAATTCTTTGGGATGCAAATGGTTACATGTGTGGAGTTTGACCACGTTTTCTACATGTGACAAATGGCCTCTACCATATTTCATTGCACCGTATTTCATTAGTTGTATTTCATTGTACTTATTTCCTTTATGTTTTTCATTTTACCATTTTTCATTCTTTAAATAAGTATGAAAACACATTTTATATTTCTTTATATTTTTTTATTCCCTTTTTCAATACGGCCCCATCGACCGCTGTCTTATTAATGAACAACCATCAGAAGAAAACCCAAAAATATATTTTTATGTCCAGTGTGGTTATTTGCAGCCCACCGGCTACATTTTTGGACCCATTAGTGAGGTATCTGACTGTTGGGAGCCAATAGGTCCATTTTTTTAATCTTTTTGAAATATGGTAGAGGTAAAGATAGGTGCCAGTGGGACACAGATTGGAGGCTGTGGTGCAGTGGTCCAGTGAACAGGTGTCGACCAGAGTTAACATGGCAAGGTGACGAGACTACTGGACAAGAGAGAGAGAGAGAGAGACTTTTTGTTTAACCCACAAGTGAACTGACACCTTTTTTGAACCGAGTTGAACCAAGATAATTTGAACTCTTCAAAATGTCACAATCTGATGATGATAGTCCAGTATCACAAAACACTGATGATGAACATGGTGCAGGTAGTAGTATGCATGATGTTCAGGGACAGATTCAAGAACTCAACAGAAAGCATGACGAGACCATGGCAGCTATTGCCAATTTGAGTAGAGAGCCAACCAGGTCTTATATTTATGTGCCAAGAGAATATCACATTCAACCATTCAGTGGTGATTTCAGCAAAGATGGGATACATGTTGATGAGTTTATTGAAGAAGTAGAGAGGGTGTTATATACTAGAAATTAGACCACAGAGAACCAGTTAGACCTCATACTCTCCCTCTTAACAGGTGCAGCCTTAGAAGAGGTCAAATTATGGATGGGAAATGAACCAAAGTGACCATGTGACCTCTTTGTGTACATGAGAGAAGCTTTTCGAGAAAAATGCAGTGTGTCTCAGTTATTATAAACATTCAGTTAGTCAGCAACAGAAGTGTTGTATCTAGACATCAGAAGCCTTGTGCACTGCTCTTGGTATACCTGAGAAATACCATGCTATTTTTGAAGAAGTTTTAAAAATTGTAGCAGAACAAGGAAAAGCTATAGGAGAGCTAACACAAGCTGTCGAGAAACTCACTTTGCAGTGCACTAAGTCAGAACCTGTGGCTCATAGTAAACCCAAGATGCAGCCAAGGTTTACAGATGATGATCAGCTATTATGTTTCCTGTGTGATGGTGTAGGACACATAGCTAAGAAGTGTGTGAAGAAAAACAAACAGACTGTGACAGAGAATGCTAAATAGTCAGTGCAGAGGTTGAAACCATGGGTATAGAATGTGGTTTTCTAGTAGTCAGAGATTCACAAAACTCTTCTGCTGTACCAGCCCTCATTGGCATGAACATCATTAGCAAATGTAGACACGTGGTTCTTGCAGAGTTTGATACTACCCTAGATGGAGAGTTGTAGTCTGACTGGAGAGAGACATTTCAGCAGTTACCAGCAGTCTAGAAAAGCAAAGCGTAGTCCCAGTTGCTGGAAAGGACATGGTACACCTACCTGTTTCATCAATTAAAACAGTAATGGTCAAGGGAGCAAAGAGTATGTTAAATGATGGTCCACGGGACTTCCAGTTAAAACCAGCGAACACACCCTTACATGGCGGTCTGATTGTTGTTCCCTCTCTTGTGTCTTCAGAGATTTCCTGTACAGGTTGTGAACCTCTCCCCAGAAGATATCTGGTTACAGGCCAGAACCAGACTTGGTACTCTGTCTCGTGTCGAGAGTGTGAAGTCCAAAGAGACGTGTGAGGTGAGATTTCAGAGAATTTCTGCTGATCTTGAAGAGATAAGTTAAAAACACAAAAGACAGTCAGTTATCGGAGGACAGCTCCAGAGGGTTTCTCAACAAGCTACACATTGGTGGTACTCATGAACAGCAGGCAGAGCTGAGTGATTTGTTGATGAAGTACTCTGATGATTTTGCACTCGATGATGAAGACCTCGGTTTTACAGACAAAGTGCAACATGAGATTCACATGGTGGATGATGTACCGGTGGCCAGCCTTATAAGCGTATCCCACCTACTCAGAATAGGGAAGCCAGAGAACATATCACCAAGCTCCTAAAGAAAGGAGTGATCCAAGAAAGCACAAGTGCTTATGCTTCACCTGTCGTGCTAGTTAGGAAAACTGATGGCAGGCTCAGGCTTTGTGTCGATTATAGGCAGCTGAACTCAAAGACCATGCGAGACGCATTTCCTCTGCCTAGGATAGATGAAAGCTTTGATGCACTACAAGGAGCAAAGTTATTTTCTTCCATTGATTTAGCTAGTGAACATTATCAAGTTGCTGTCCACGAGCGAGACAGGCATAAGACTGCATCTATGACTCCATTTGGGATCTTTGAGTATTCTCGGATGCCCTTTGGGGTTTGCAATGGACCTTCAATGTTTCAACGTCTTATGCAGGCTTCCATGGGTGAATGGATTTTTTTTCAGATCATGTTAGTGTACCTTGATGACATACTGGTGTACTCAGTGTACCCACTTTCCCTGAGCACTTGCAGAGACTGGAAGTAGCCTTTAACAGACTAAAAGAAACAGGTCTCAAAGTTAAGCCTGAAAAGTGTCATTCCTTGCAGCAAGAAGTAACTTTCTTAGGTCATCAGATCTCAGCTTGAGGTATTGGTACTGATCCAGCTAAAGTTGAAGCAGTCAAGCAATGGAAAATTCCCAGTACAGTTTAGGAATTACGCTCGTTCTTAGGGTTCTGTAGATACTACAGAAAGTTAATTGACGGTTTTTCTAGAATTGCCGGCCCCCTCCATGATTTTGTGAACCTGTGTATCAAGCAATTTGGCACCACAAAGAGAGAGTTTAGTGCTTTGTGGTCATCAGAGTGCCAATCAGTGTTTGAGCTGCTGAAAAAGAAGCTTTCTTCTGCTCCTGTGTTAGGGTATGCAGATTTCAATCTTCCTTTCACATTGGAGACTGATGCGAGCAGTGAAGGCTTGGGTGCTGTCTTATACCAGCAGCTGGGTGAGTGTAGGAGAGTTATAGCTTATGCCAGTAGGAGACTTTATAAAGCAGAAAGGAATGACAGAAATTACAGTAGCATGAAGCTTGAGCTAATGGCCCTAAAGTGGGCTATCTCTGAAAAATTCTGTGGTTATCTACTGGGTTCCAAGTTTGTGGTTATCACAGGTAATATCTAAAAATGACCAAGCTCAGTGCAATTGAGCAAAGATTGATCACTCCATCAGCCATTTTCGATTTTGTGGTGAAATACCACCCAGGACGGCATAATGCAGCTGCTGATGCCTTCTCTAGGCAGCCATTAGCAGGGGAGCCTGTCACTCCTGAGGATGCAGAATATGATGACTGTATTGCCATCTGAAATATAATAAACAAAGGAACAGCCTTAGAGACTGACTTAGTGATGGCTATTGAAAAGTGCTGTAGGGTTAGACAGATTCATGCTTTATAGTGTGGAGTAGAGGAAGGCAGTAACGCTTATGGATGTATGCCTACTCTACCGGGTTATACAACAGCTGAAATGAATGATTTTCAAATGAAACATCCCACTTTCAGTTCTTTCAGAATCTTTTTGGAACATAAGCAAAAGCCCAACACTTGTGAAAGATCTGGTCTATCAAAGTCTGTACAGTCACTGATAAAGCAGTGGAAGTGTGTTAGAGAGCTGGATGGCTTGCTTTATCGCATTGTGAATGACCAACATTGTGGTGAATGCCAACAGCTGCTCTTACCCTTGTGTCTAAAAGAACAGGTCCTTGAAAGTGTTCATGACAGTATGGGACATCAGGGCATTGAGCACACGCTAAACCTGTTGAGGCAACAATGCTTCTGGGTTGGCATGTATAATTATGTGGAGCAGTGGATCAAAAAGTGTCAAAGGTGCATCTTAACCAAGATGCTACAGCCCAGGATACATCCTCCATATGAAGCCATTTCTGGTTTCAAGGCCCCTTGGAGTAGTGGCAATAGATTTTACTGTGCTTTAACTTGCCTCTGATGGCCGTGAGAATGTGTTAATCATGACTCATGTTTTCATAAAGTTCACACAGGCATTTCCAACCAAGGACCAGAGGGGTATCACTGCCAAGATCCTTCTGAAAGAGTTGTTCATGAAATATGGTGTGCCTGAATGATTACATTCTGATCGTTGAAAGCGAGGTGATTGCTGAGCTATGTAAGATGTATGGTGTAAAGAAAACCCGCACCACACCTTATCGGCCTCAGGGCAATGCTCAGTGTGAGCGCTTCAAAAGAACGCTCCATGATCTATTATGTACACTTCCCCTTGAAAAGAAAAAAGCGTTGGCCAGAACACCTTCCTGAATTTGTTTATGCTAATAATGTAACACCACATGCAGTCACTGTATACTCACCACATTACTTGCTGTTTGGAGTCAACACGCATCTTCTGGTAGATGCACTGTTAGGTCAAGAGCAAACTGTGGACAGAAAACATGATTGATTAGTGATTCACCAAGACAGACTGAGAGAAGCTCATGAAAAAACTAGGGAATATGCCAAACACAAGGCTGCTGAGAGCTTAACTTGCCCCTTAAAATGACAAGGTCTATTGCCCTGTGATTGATGTGGGTCAGCAAGTATACTTGCACCATAGACCTTTGGATAGGAACAAAATACAGGATTCATGGGGTCCTACTGAATACAGGGTCATAGATGTTCAGGGTACGCATACTGTTGGGCCCCTTGATGGTGGTCCTATAAAGAGAGTCCATAGAGTTGACTTACGCCCTTGTGTTAACTCTGTTCCTGAGCCAGAGGTTACTGAAACCCATTCTTCCACAACACAATTGAGAGGAGAATCTGTTTCTTAGCAGGTTGAAGTTGTATATTCTGATCCTGATTTTGTTGTGTTAGAAGAGGTCACATATCCTTGTCTGCAAGAGACTATGTGAACCCTGGAAACCAAGTGTCTTGTCCAGAGAGGGTTGAGCCTGACACTGGCACGGCTCCTAGATTGTCTGAACCAGAGATGAAAAGGCCTGTACCAGCACCAAGAAGATCTAAAAGAGCCAATACTGGTGTTCACTCAAATCCATTTAAAAAAGTAAAACTTTTTCAATGAGAAATGAGTGCGCCTTTAAAGACCCTAGAGAAACATACAGTATTTTAAAGTGCTTAATGATGATTTCTGCACAGTTCTTTCTGGCAAGCTTTACATGACTGTCCCTCTTTAAGCTTCTGGGGTAAAGTTGTCTGCAGTTTATAACTTGCTATTCTGATTATTTAAAATTTTAGACAGGATACATTATTGAAATGTAAACATATTGGTCTTTAATCCATTATTGATGGTAGTCAGAATGTCCTTATAAAAGTGTCCCTCGTAGTGTTTTCCCCCCTTTTTATGGAAGAGAGGACACAGCTCATCTTTTGGCATGCAGTTTCAGTTTCTCAAGACAATCTTGAGAGAGCTATTGAAACCATGCCAAAGTACTACCAAAACACAAAGACTAATAAATGGCCTGGCCTAATCAAAATAAAAATGTCTTTTGTCCATTTTTGCTGAGTAATGTGTTGGCTCATCCGTCATGAAAGCAATATTTCCATTTCAAACTATAATATACAAATATGCCTCCAAAATGCTCCCTCAGTCCGAGCCAGAGACCAAAGAAAGAAACTGCCTACATTAAGCCTTGTCAGGACAATGGATGATGTTTAATCTCGCCCTCTAAATAGATCACATTCTTGTATTATACTGTTAGACATAAACAGAAAGGGAGAGGGCTTTTAACCTGTCACCCCTGTTAGATTATACCAGGGCAATGATCAAACTTTTAAAACACCTCAGTGGTGACACCATGCTTAGTGCTGCTCATAGAAACTGATTTACACAAAGATTGAGGACCTTTGACTCAAAACTGTGAAGGACCGGCTGAGTTTTCAACTAATAACATTTATCAGCAATAATTTTGAATATTTGACAACAGGTAAGTGATGGGAACAGATTTGTGCTAATCTAGTCAGAACAAAGAATATACTCACTAATTAGCCAGTTGACAATTTTCAGCACATACTTTGTGTGTAATTTATTTTCAAAGTGTTTATCTTGCATTACAGCATTATTGTAGGGGAAAACAAGGAGTGTTGTAACATGGGGTGAGTTGTAACTCCCATAAAGAAATTAGTAATTAAACACTCCCCTTCCTCAAGCTCCAGCTTTTTGCTCAGAATAAAAGACATAAATTCATGCTGTTACTTCCCAACCCCGTAATGTATTTCAAATGTCCATTTTGCAACTAATCATCTGTAAAATCATTAAGTGGATGAAGGATTTTCTGAGGAAGTAGAGTGTCAGAAAATAACTTGATTTCACTCGCAATAGTTTAAACTTTTGCCATCAAAAGCTGTTGAGAGTCTTTTTTTATTTAAGTCACATTTATATGCATGAGAGGGAAGATAAGTCTAAAGGTTTAAAGGGCTGAGCAGTATTTGGACTTTAAACACCTTGTACTAGTTGTCTGTATTAACCCAGCACTTGAAAGAAAGGATTAGAGCACTAGGTGTTCATCTGGCTTTTAAATTGTGCCTCATACATCATAGTCACATTGCCTTTTACACCTAGCTTTGACCTTGCAAGTTCTTTCAAATGTGGTCTGCTTTAAGAGTGAGCGGAGCAGACAGGGTGGTCCTTGCTTCACTCACAGACAAGCATGTGACCACAGCCACATGACCTGTGAACATGCGATTGCTGCTGCCCTTTAGAATCAATGTCATTAAGGGAATAAAGCTGTGCAACTCTTTCTTTGTAGAGAAGCAGTTGATTGTCAACATTAGCACTATGAAGGTTTTGTGATAATCTTGCAGTATAATTTTAAAAATAATTTTATGTTTATCAACATTTATGTTTCACTTACTCTGTTCAAACAGGCAGCAAAAATCTAATTTTTGAATAGTTGTTTATAGACTGAACAGCAAAAATTTACTTACATCTGATTTTTAAATCTGACAAACCTGTTCCAAATCACATCCATATGTGTCATATTGCATTTCAAGTTGTTTTAAATTATCATTTGATATGTGGCATAACACAAAGTGCAAAAGTCAAAATCAAAATCAAATCAAATCAAATCACTTTACTGTCACACAGCCATATACACAAGTGCAGTGGTGTGTGAAATTCTTGGGTGCAGTTCCGATCAACATAGCAGTCGTGACAGTGATGAGACAGTACCAATTTACAATAACATCAAATTAACACAGCACAATTTAAACATCTGATATACACATAATTACACTCAACAATATACATATAATAACATACACTGTACAGTATACAATACGCACTATATAGATACAAATTATTCAATAAAAATAAAAAATAAAAATATATAAAAATGTATATATAGCAGTAAATAGACAGACTCAAGACGGACTCAAGATGGCGCCGAGTATGGCTGCTGCGTTGCGAGCTCCGACACAACATAGCAATGGTTTGTTTGTTTTTTTTACAATTCTTATGTTTTTTGTCTTGGATGTTGTCTGCCTTATTGTCTATGACAGACAAACACTTTTGGACATTGGTTCAGCGATCTCACACCGAAAACCGGAATTCACATTCCTCAATGCCGACCCGCTGTTTACAAACACGCAAGCGGAGCCCTTTGTCTGGGCAGCACGGCCGCGGAAATGCAGGAGGAAAAGGGGAAACAGAACCGGCGTTCTCATCAGAGTAAGACGCCGCGCAAATCGACCCCCGCTACCCACTATTCTACTGGCAAATGTTCAGTCTCTGGATAACAAGCTCTGCGAGCTGAAAGCGCGGATCTCTTTCCAACGAGAGACGAGGGACTGCTGCATTATCTGCCTTACGGAAACTTGGATGTCTGCGGAGATTCCAGACTCAGCCATTGAACCTGCGGGGTTCTCCATGCTCCGAGCGGACAGAGCGAAAGACCTCTCAGGTAAAACTAGAGGAGGTGGTGTATGTTTTATGATCAACAAATCCTGGTGTGATCAGAGGAACGTACATTCCATCAAGTCTTTCTGTTCTCCTGATCTGGAATTTCTTATGCTTCTGTGTCGACCATTCTGGCTACCGAGGGAATTCACAGCGGTCATTATCACTGCTGCGTACATTCCCCCACAAGCCGACACAGACCGGGCACTCAAGGAACTGTATGGGAGTATAAGTGAGCAGGAAACCGCGCACCCTGAGGCCGCGTTCATTGTGACCGGGGACTTTAATAAAGCCAGTTTAAAATCAGTCGCACCAAAATATCACCAGCACATTAGTTTCAACACACGAGGGGACCGGGTTTTGGACCATTGCTACTCTCCATTCCGGGATGGCTACAAATCCCTCCCCCGCCCACCATTTGGCAAATCGGACCACTCTTCCATTCTGCTTCTGCCCGCTTACAGGCAGAAATTGAAACAGGAAGCACCCACCCTCAGAACGATCCAGTGCTGGTCGGACCAATCAGACTCTACGCTACAAGACTGTTTTGATCGCACGGACTGGGAGATGTTCCGGTCCGCCTCTGATGACGACATCGAGCTTTACGCTGATAGCGTAATGTGTTTCATCAGAACGTGTGTAGAGGAAGTGATTCCGACCAGAACTGTGCGAATCTATCCGAATCAGAAGCCGTGGATCAATAGTGATGTTCGCGCGGCACTTAATGTGCGGACCTCCGCTTTTAATTCCGGGAACGCGGAGGAGCATAAACAAGCCAGTTATGCCCTCCGAAAAACTATCAAAACAGCAAAATGCCAGTACAGGAGCAAGATTGAAGGACAGTTTAACACCACCAACTCTAGAAGCATGTGGCAGGCAATTAACATCATCACGGACTTTAAAGGGAATAAAAACTCCGCCATGAACACCGCTGCCTCTCTACCGGATGAGCTAAATACTTTTTATGCTCGTTTCGAGGGAAATAACACTGCCCTCGCGGAGAGAGCTCTCACGGCCGAAGCTACAGAGGTTAGTTCACTCTCCGTCTCTGTAGCGGTTGTAACCCGATCCTTCCGACGGGTGAATATCCGCAAAGCCGTGGGTCCAGACGGCATTCCGGGCCGCGTCATCAGAGCGTGCGCGAACCAGCTGGCTGGTGTTTTTACGGACATTTTCAACCTTTCCCTCTCTTTGTCTGTAGTCCCCACATGCTTTAAAACATCCACCATTGTGCCTGTTCCAAAACAATCAAAAACAACGTGTTTAAATGACTGGCATCCTGTTGCTCTGACCCCCATCATCAGCAAATGTTTTGAGAGACTAATCAGAGATTACATCTGCTCTGTATTACCACTCAATCTTGACCCGCTGCAGTTTGCATACCGCAACAACCGCTCCACTGATGATGCCATTGCATCTACACTACACACTGCTCTCTCCCACCTGGAAAAAAAGAACACTTATGTGAGAATGTTGTTTGTAGACTACAGCTCAGCATTCAACACCATAGTGCCCTCCAAGCTAGATGAGAAACTCCGGGCTCTGGGCTTAAACAGCTCGCTGTGCAGCTGGATCCTGGACTTCCTGTCAAGCAGACGCCAGGTGGTTAGAATAGGCAGCAACATCTCCTCATCACTGACCCTCAACACTGGAGCCCCGCAGGGCTGTGTTCTCAGCCCACTACTGTATTCCCTGTACACACATGACTGTGTGGCAACACATAACTCCAATGCCATCATTAAGTTTGCTGATGACACGACGGTGGTAGGTCTGATCACTGACAATGATGAAACAGCCTACAGAGAGGAGGTGCACACTCTGACACACTGGTGTCAGGAGCACAACCTCTCCCTCAACGTCAGTAAGACAAAGGAGCTTGTGGTGGACTTCAGAAGAAAAGACAGAGAACACAGTCCAATCACCATCAATGGAGCACCAGTGGAGAGAGTCAGCAGCTTCAAGTTCCTGGGTGTCCACATCACTGAGGAACTCACATGGTCCGTCCACACTGAAGTCGTTGTGAAGAAGGCTCAACAGCGCCTCTTCTTCCTGAGACGGCTGAGGAAGTTTGGAATGAACCGCCACATCCTCACACGGTTCTACACCTGCACTGTGGAGAGCATCCTGACTGGCTGCATCTCCGCCTGGTACGGCAATAGCACCACCCACAACCACAAAGCACTGCAAAGGGTGGTGCGAACTGCCAAACACATCATCGGAGGTGAGCTTCCCTCCCTCCAGGAAATATATACAAGGCGGTGTGTGAAAAAAGCTCGGAGGATCATCAGAGACTCCAGCCACCCGAGCCATGGGCTGTTCTCACTGCTACCATCAGGCAGGTGGTATCGCAGCATCAGGACCCGCACCAGCCGACTCCATGACAGCTTCTTCCCCAAGCAATCAGACTTCTGAACTCTTGATCTCCCACGATCAAAATACATCAGCCCTGCACTTTATTACTCTTTTATCTCACACCGGACTGTCATAAATTATATTACTGTTATTATATTATGTCTCTCTTAACAACTGACTATCAACCGACAGCCTGAATGTCAATACAGTACAATACTGTACATTCTATATATATATATATATATATATATATATATATATATATATATATATATATATATATATACACTTTTTTATATATTTTTATTTTTTAATTTTTATTGAATAATGTGTATCTATATAGTATCTATATAGTAAAAAAACAAAAAAAACAAAAACAGCATATTGTATACTGTACAGTGTATGTTATTATTTGTATATTGTTGAGTGTAATTATGTGTATAACAGATGTTTAAATTGTGTTGTGTTAATTTGATGTTTTAAGTTGAGTGTAATTATGTGTATAACAGATGCTTAAATTGTGTTGTGTTAATGTGATGTTTTAAGTTGAGTGTAATTATGTATAACAGATGTTTAAATTGTGTTGTGTTAATTTGATGTTATTGTAAATTGGTATATGTCTCATCACTGTCACGACTGCTATGTTGATCGGAACTGCACCCAAGAATTTCACACACCATTGCACTTGTGTATATGGCTGTGTGACAATAAAGTGATTTGATTTGATTTGATTTGAAATATAGAATGTACAGTATTGTACTGTATTGACATTCAGTCTGTCGGTTGATAGTCAGATGTTAAGAGAGAATATAATATAATAATAATATAATTTATGACAGTCCGGTGTAAGATATAATAGTAAGGGTAATAAAGTGCAGTGCTGATGTATATTGATCGTGAGAGATCAAGAGTTCAGAAGTCTGATTGCTTGGGGAAGAAGCTGTCATGGAGTCGGCTGGTACGGGTCCTGATGCTGCGATACCGCCTGCCTGATGGTAGCAGTGAGAACAGCCCATGGTTCGGGTGGCTGGAGTCTCTGATGATCCTCTGAGCTTTTTTCACATACCGCCTGGTATATATGTCCTGGAGGGAGAGAAGCTCACCTCCGATGATGTGTCTGACAGTTCACACCACCCTTTGCAGTGCTTTGCGGTTGTGGGCGGTGCTATTGCTGTACCAGGCGGAGATGCAGCCAGTCAGGATGCTCTCTACAGTGCAGGTGTAGAATCGTGTGAGGATGTGGCGGTTCATTCCAAACTTCCTCAGCCATCTCAGGAAGAAGAGGTGCTGATGAGCCTTCTTCACAACGACTTCAGTGTGGATGGACCATGTGAGTTCCTCAGTCATGTGGACACCCAGGAACTTGAAGCTGCTGACTCTCTCCACTGGTGCTCCATTGATGGTGATGGGACTGTGTTCTCTGTCTTTTCTTCTGAAGTCCACCACAAGCTCCTTTGTCTTACTGACGTTGAGGGAGAGGTTGTGCTCCTGACACCAGTGTGTCAGAGTGTGCACCTCCTCTCTGTAGACTGTTTCATCATTGTCAGTGATCAGACCTACCACCGTCGTGTCATCAGCAAACTTAATGATGGCATTGGAGCTATGTGTTGCCACACAGTCATGTGTGTACAGGGAATACAGTAGTGGGCTGAGAACACAGCCCTGTGGGGCTCCAGTGTTGAGGGTTAGTGATGAGGAGATGTTGCTGCCTATTCTAACCACCTGGCGTCTGCTTGACAGGAAGTCCAGGATCCAGCTGCGCAGCGAGCTGTTTAAGCCCAGAGCCCTGAGTTTCTCATCTAGCTTGGAGGGCACTATGGTGTTGAATGCTGAGCTGTAGTCTACAAACAGCATTCTCACATAAGTGTTCTTTTTTCCAGGTGGGAGAGAGCAGTGTGTATTGTAGATGCAACGGCATCATCAGTGGAGCGGTTGTTGCGGTAAGCAAACTGCAACGGGTCAAGAGAGAGAGGCAGCACAGAGCAGATGTAATCTCTGATTAGTCTCTCAAAACATTTGCTGATGATGGGGGTCAGAGCAACTGGACGCCATTCATTTAAGCATTGACCACCCTGTCAGCACCGTCTTCAGCAGTGTCTGAATTCACTCATTTACACTCATAAGTGGTATTCACTATATTGGATGGTGCATGAGTGAACAAGTGAATGGACACACCATATGTGTTTGAATGTGTAAACACATTACAACCTCAGATGTTGTCTGATGCGATTTCAGCACCACAGCGAAATGTCAAAATAGACACGAGCAGAGGTTACATTTCTTTTGGCATCATGCTGATGCTTCAGACTGATCTCATATTGAATTCAGAAACAGTAGGTTGACTTTTCTTCAGCTAAACTAGGTCTGTGCTCACCGAAGCATTTTTGCACATATGGGCACATGTGACGCCAAAAGGCCGGTAAGATGTTTTTAGCTGTAAATGATGTAAAACAATAAAGAGGAATACATATTTTATTAAATCTACCCCAAACCCCAACCCTAAACCAAACTGTCAGTGGAATCGCTGTCCTTTTCTGCATATCGCTGCCCCCTTCGGCATATCGCGGTGCCCATTTGGCCCCGTTTCGCGGCCGGCCCTTTGGAAAAAGTGCCGGAATACACAAGTGCCGGTTCTCCCGATGGCCAGTCTGCCCCTGGGAGAAGGTAAACACTTGAACTGATGCAAAAATGTCTGACGGGAGATAGCACTTTTCAGTAACTTAGCACAACATGGCTGATGTCAAGGTACTGGAACATTCTTGCCGACTTCTGTGTGATCATGTCAGATGCTTACATCTTTACTATAACAACCAATGTAGATTTAACAGATAATGACTACACTGTCTGAACAAACTCTGCCTTTCCCTAAAGCACTTGTTCTCTTTATTTGTGTCAGCATGGTAGCTTTGCTCCAGTCAGAGCTCCAATTTAAATCCCCTTGTTTCTCCACATGTCAAGTCAAGTCAAATTTATTTGTATAGTGCTTTTCACAACAGCCGTTGTTTCAAAGTGTAATGATTGCAGAAATGAGGTGAGAGAAAAGGATCTAGATACAGAGAGAACTATTGATGAAATGAGGGACACCTGAAATGATTTTGTACTATAAATTGTAGTGTTAAATTCCTTGAAGTCATCGCGAATTAACTGAGGAAATACACGTAGATGCATTGTCCTTTGATTTTGGCTGATGAAGACATTTTTTAGTGGTTAATTCATTTTCTATGTAGTTTAAGAGAGAGTTGTCCTTCCTTTGACCAAGTTGATATATGTATCATTCAGTGAGGAGCATCGCAGTCTGGCTGGAAGCTTATGGCAG
Source organism: Myxocyprinus asiaticus (assembly GCF_019703515.2). NCBI lineage: Eukaryota > Metazoa > Chordata > Actinopteri > Cypriniformes > Catostomidae > Myxocyprinus > Myxocyprinus asiaticus. The sequence goes on from NC_059347.1 coordinate 21,411,251, forward strand.
GTCATTTTAGTGAACTTCATCCTGAGTCCATGCTTCAGACAGTGGCTCATGAAGAATCCCATGTCTTTGACTTTGCATCAATTCATCATCTGTGAAGTCTGTCTTAGTAGACTGAAGTTAAGTTTGGCTGGCACATGCTGCAGGTGGTCATCATCACTCAGCGGGATATAATCCCGAGGTTTAGACAGGGAAACAAATAAAATAAAATGAGCATAGATGCAATTCACTTTAAAGCAGGGTTAAAGAATAAGAGTAAGAATAACATCCTTTCTTCTCTCTCTCCATTGCTAGTCCTCAGATAGTTTCTCTTCTCCATGGTAATCCATCCTATTCTACATGGTAATGGTCCATCAGTGGCGATCAATATTTCATACAGAAATAACCCAGCTGGAGAGGTCTTGTCTAACCCTCCCTTCCCCCTAGCCCTGGGTCATCAAAACTGTTGTTTCAAGAAAAAGAACCTTGAGCATGCATTAGGATGTGCAGGAGAAGGGCCAGACATCAATCATTCATGATGCTCTGCTGGCTGCCAGGAGAAACACAATGATTTATGCAACACTTGTTATGACGCCTTCGTACAGTTGGGATGTTGCACTGGTGATGCTTCATGACTTGCAATGATGGTCTGGCTTTGACTGAGATCAGATGCTCATATGAGAACTCTTTCCCTTGGTTCTGGTGATGCTAAACTACTTATATTATTGTACAAGTATATGGATTTTTCGTGTTTGTTTGTACTTTGAAAGTAGACACCACCTTGATTTCTCTCTGTCCATCTGTCTGTCTGTCTGTTCTCAGCTTTCAGTCTTTCTCTTTAGATTTACACCACAGAGTTTTACATTTGCAAGGCTACTACTAACTTAAGGTGAAACCTTTCTCAGGCCAACATAAAATTTGTCTCCTTGTCACCATTGCTTCCATTGCTAGCTGAAGAATACCATGGTGATATGGAAGGGGACCACCATTTTCTGTAAACTGTGCTATCTATTTACAAATAGCATTTTATTACATGAAAATACATAGTCAGCTTCTGTGGTTCTGTTCTAGGATCTAGAGGCAAAACACAGATACCAGTACAGCATTCATACAGCATTGGAGTTATCTCAGGGCATTTGGCAGGCATACCAGACCTTCCAGGAAAGCATCTTGCACAGTTTGCATGCTTCATTGCAAGGTAGCTTTACAATAAATAATGTTCTACCCAATCAGTGTACAACATGAATGAAAATAAACAACATGTAAAAATGACCAAAGAAACAAATCTCACCTCAGAAGCTAAAGGAAGACGAAAAGAGGAACATTTAATTTTTAATGAAATCTTTGTGAGAATAGACACAGTTATTAGGGTATGTTCTTAAGAATTACAATGATGTCACTTTCTGCTACTAGCACCTTTTCACATCTGTCTATAGCTGAGTGAATTATTCTGAGTCCTCTGAGAATAGTACCAAAGCGAGGATTTATTTGTGTGCATGTGTGTGTATAAACTTAAAAACTATTTTATTGAAACCCGTTATCCCCATGTAGCCAAGTGTAATTTAACTGTAGTTATAAATTGGACGTGGCCCCTTTAAGACCTGAGTTTTGTGACACCGGAGTTTTGCGACACCAGAGTTTTGTTACACCCGCTCTCGTGTTGGAGCAAGATTGTGCAAGAGAGCTCCCAGTTTTGTTCATCGGTTGATTTGGATAAATATAAAATTCTACACAAAATGTTGTTAAATTGCATTAAATATGTGTTCACAGTCATATGTTAAAACTGAGTGTTTGTTATGGATAATTTTTGAAGGATGCATATGGATTGCATGTTTTCTGCACACACATGTGAAAACTGGATATGTAAATTTAGTATTAATCATATCTTATTTAATTATTTGTAGCCCAGAGAGTTCTGAATAAGTGTAATACGTGTTATATGTGAAAACATGTTATGGTGAGCATCCCATGGGCATACCAGGGTCACCCTTGGAGTCAGCAATAAGGATCAATCAGAAAGAGGCAGAGCAGGCTGATCGTGCACACCTGACACTAATCGCTCGGCAGGGATATAAACGCAGATACTGGAAGAGAAGTGTGAGCTGAGACTCCATGCTGAAGACTAATGTTGTGTTCTTTTCCCCTAGGCTTCCACTTTTACAGGACCAAATGATTGGAAGCCTGCACCATTATCACCAGAAGAACAAAGCTTCATTTCACTATATGCACAGGGGAGAACCGAAGAAAATACCTCAGCCACGGATTTTGATCATATTCACCATGATATTCTATAAAAATGTGATTGTATCCAAGTCCACTTGTAAAAATGTTTCTATTTAGCATTTTCTAATTTAATCATTTTTTTTTCATTACAAATGATATTATCAGCATAACTGCAAAACTCAATGATTATGATATAATCATGATCCAGCATGTGAATTTTCACAGAGCTTCTTGTGAAAGTGCTTTAAAGAGCACCTATTATGGTTTTTCAAATATTACCTTAAATGTAGTGTGTTATATAGCTGTTTGTGAATGTAAAAAAAAGTCTGCAAAGTTTCAAAAATCAAAGTGCATGACAAATAGAGTTATTGATTCCCAAAAGAAATAACCGATTCTGAACACCTGAAACGAGTTGTTAGTAATTCCATACTTACTTCCTGTACATAATATTGTAACAAAAACCCACCTCTGGTCTTCATTGGCTGCTCGCAAACAGCTTTGACCCACCCTCAAACACTACACTAAGCGGTAGACCAATCACAACAGACTGGGACATCTGACCAATCAGAGCAGAGTAGGCACTCTGAAAGGAGGAGTTTAAAATGAATCCTTAAGAACGGATCATTGAACGAGTCGTTTTTGTCACTGGGAAAAAAAAGGTAATGCTGCAATTTAAATTATGAGCAAATTAAAGAGATTTTTGACTGAATGCATGTAAATCTATTGTATGAGACCTTTAAAACAAAATTAGGCACATTTAAAACCATAATAGGTGCTCTTTAATGAAACAAAACCTGTCCTTTTGTACAAAATGAGTTAACACAACATCACAAATATGCTTATTTGATTACTGATCACGAAATTGTGTGGAATCTTAAATATTTTTATATTATGTCATTGTAATCATTTAATGAGCAGGCTATTTTATTTATTATACGTTTTTCACACCTGCATTCCAATCTACATCTTGATGTAATCCTTCCTTATGATCACGCAGCATGTTTTCATCAGATGAATAGGAGGCTAAACACTTTTAAATTGTGACAAGACTCGTGCTGCGTGTGCAAGCCATTTGTGAATCACAAGCCGATTAACTACTTAGGCCTTTTCGGTGAATCGCACCTGCAAAATCCTAAAACTTTATTTCTAGGTTTAATTTATATTTTGAATAGACTCAGATTTTTGAACACCACGATGTGGGTTTATGTTTTTTCTTTGAATCGTTTAATGTCATTCTGAGAGTGACCATGGTTTAAGGAGGGTGTACCTGTATGCTGGGTTGGAAACCCAAATTAATATTTGTGTTTTCTTTATTACTTAACGTGTTGTTCTGAATGCAAAAAGAAACAAATGAAACATGGAATGTAGGCTGTCATCCGCGCAGCCTAACCAAAGCAAAGTGGGCACTTTTCATGCGTGATTAACTGAAAGTGAAACGCTGCCGGCTCGTGATACGTGAATGGCTTGCACGCACTGCACGAGTCTGTTGGGTATACTGCAGTCTCGTCACATTTTAACTTTTTGTTTAGCCTCCCATTCAGCTCATGTAAACACGCTGTGTGATCATGAGGAAGGATTACATCAAGACGTAAATTGGAATTCAGGTGCGGAATTTATATAAATAAAATAGTCTACTCATCTCTCGCCGTTGCTGGTGTGCCAGTGATTACCCCTCTGCATGCCAATGCTTGCACACGTGCCATAGGTTGCCGACCCCTGCTCTACCGTATTCAGGGTTGGGAGGGTTACTTTTGAAATGTATTCGACTACAGATTACAGAATACATGCTGTAAAATGTAATTTGTAATGTATTCTGTTAGATTACTCAAGGTCAGTAACGTATTCTAAATACTTTGGATTACTTCTTCAGCACTGGTAGATTTTTTCACTTGTTTTGACTATAAAAACTTTCTCTGAAAACCCTAAATATCTTATGCAGTGTTGTTTCTAAAACAAGATAAATCTAATTGATCTTGTTTAAAAGATTTTTAGTTCCCTATCTGTCACTCACTCAACGTTGTGTCGATGTAGTGACACTAGGGGTCACTCTTGGGAGCCCGAGACACCTCTGGTCTTTGATAAAAGGCCAATGAAAATTGGTGAGTGGTATTTGCATACCACTCCCCTGGACATGCGGGTATAAAAGGAGCTGGTATGCAACCACTCATTCAGATTTTCTCTTCGGAGCCGAACGGTCATGCTCACTGAGCTGAATTCCCACGACTGTTTATTCACCTCTGCTGGATCTGACAGAGCATTTCAGCGGCTTCTCCCTCCTCTGCACTGGTGCACTGCAGAGAATGCTCCTGGGCGCTTCGGCAGAAATAAGAGTACATTTCTCTAAAAGAGTATATTTCTCTAAAAGAGTATATTTCTCTAAAAGAGCGGCACACACGGAACGTCTTTTTAAAGACGCGTCTTTTTAAAGATGCCTTTCCTTTGTGTGTTATTCCTGGTTGCGCTCGTTATCTCTCGCCTTCTGACGGTCACGATCACTGTCTTTCGTGTCTGGGCACTGCTCACGCGGAGACAGCGTTCTTGGATGGTCATGTACTCATTGCGAGGACATGTCCATGGCAACGATGCGGTCATGGCTCGCCTTCGTAAGAAAGCAAGCCACCCCAGAGGCTCCCCGCCTCAGTCCTTTTACCCACGAGTATGAGGCCAGTACGGCTAGCACTGGGGGCAATTTGGTGACCCCAATGGGACTGCCTCTGCCAGGTATTCCCCCGCGGACCTCCCATTCCCCAGCACGCTCGTCTGCCCCGATTTGGCTTCTGGATGAGTCCGCCGGCTCGTCTCACGGCGAGTTCGACCTCTTAATTGGAGCCGCGAAAGTGATGAGCTCTCGAGCGCAGCATCGGAGAACGGGCTCGTCCAGTCGGACGTGGAAGCCTCAGCTGGGCTCCTCCCTTCGGGGACGATTGCCCAGTCACAGGCTGATGCGGAGATGACTACATGCTTTCCCGGGCAGCCGTGAGCGTCAGCTAGAGTGGAACCCTCTGCTCTTCCCTGAACCCTCGCGGCTCGATGATTGATTCCTGGGCTTGTGGCGCCGCTCAAAGCCACGTCCCGCCCCCGTTCCTTTCTTCCCGGAAGTGCATGAAGAGCTGACAAAGTCGTGGGAGGCACTTTTTTACTGCCCGGTCCCGATCTTTTCAGCTTCACCGCCCTCACTACCCTCGATTGTGGGGCGGCCAAGGGCTATTCGGCAATCTCCCGGTGGATAAAGGCGCTCGCGGTGCACCTATGCCCACAGAGCGCCGCCACCTGGCGTGGGTGCCCAAAGCCCCCATCCAAGGCCTGTAGGTTTACGTCGTCTCTGACGGCCAAGGCCTACGGTGCTGCTGGACAAGCCACCTCCACCCTCCGCCGCCTCCGGTCATGGCTCACTTCCTTCTTCATGAAGCAAGGAGCCACCATGGCCTGCATCAGGGCAGGTTTAATGTGTTGTTTGCAGCTCGTGATGAGGATGAGCTTTCGGTCTCAGCATCAGAGGGTGGGCTTCTGCCATTGGAAGCGGATGAATCTTCTAAGCTCCCGCCCACGGGCAGTAGAGCACAGGATGAGGCAGACGCTAAGATGGCAGCCATGCTTGCTTGGGCGGCTGCGAAAATCAGGCTAAAGTGGAACCCTCCAGCCTACCCTGAGCATTCGCGGCTAGATGATTGGTTTCTGGGCTTGGAGCGCGACTCACGGCCGCACACCTGCCCCAGTGCCTTTCTTCCCGGAAGTGTACGAGGAGCTAACGAAGTCATGGAAGGCACCTTTTTCTGCCCTTACATGCTTCGCGGGCCCGTCCACCCTGACAACCCTCGACGGCGGAGCGGCTAAGGGATATGTTGAGCTTCCCCAGGTAGAGCGTGCCGTAATGGTGCATTTATGCCCGCAGGGTGCAGCCATCTGGCGTGACCGACCAAGGCTCCCTTCCAAGGCCTGTAAGTTCTCTTCCTCTTTAATGACGCAGGCTTACAAGGCTGCGGGTCAGGCCACTTCTGCCCTGCATGCCATGGCCATCCTGCAGGTCCACCAAGCCAAGGCGCTGAAAGATCTGCACGAGGGTAGAACTGACCCGGGGCTGATGCAGGAACTGTGTACTGCGACTGACCTTGCCTTATGTGCAACGAAGTTCACGGTGCGCACCCTGGGCCGGACAATGTCCACTATTGTGGTCCAAGAGCGGCACCTGTGGCTCAAACTTGCAGAGATTCATGACGCCAAGAAAGTCCGCTTTCTCGATGCGGCCATCTCCCAAGGGGTGCTTTTTGGTGCACCGTCAAGGATTTCGCCCATCAGTCCTCGATGGTGAGGAAGCAGACCGAGGCGATTAAGCACATCCTGCCGCAGTGCGACTTGGCCGCCTTCAGGCCTCTGAATTCCCACGCCCAGCTGCTTCTTGCCAGAGCAGTTCCCCTGTGGTGCCGGCCCCGGCTCCTGTACCAGAGGAGCCCATATGCCGGCCTTAGAGAAAGAGATCCTCCCGCAGGAAGTCGACTCCACCTGCCCGTCAGCCGGCCCCCAAGAACCTCAGATGGGCTTCGAGGCAGTCCTGATACGGGCAGCCCAGGGATGAGGCAACTACTTTTGACCGGTCTGGCCTGGGTGATCTCTCCAGCCCCACCATTGCCCTTGGGCCAGTGTGCGGTAGGTTTTCCTGGGCCTCGGCACCCACAAGGTCAATGGAAGAGCAGTTTCCTCATTCCCTGGGCCAGTGCACTCATGATGGTCAGGCACTGGAAGTCTTTCCGATCAATCAGACAAACACGAGTACCTCCCATTCCCTCGTTCTCCATCGAGAGACAGCCAGCGAATAGGTAAGTGTGCTGGTATCTGGGGTCGCTCACCCACCCCAGTCACTGGCCACTGTTGCGGGCTTGTGGAGCAGCACGTCCCCCCTTGGCTGTCTTCAAGGTGGGGTGCCTGCTCTGCCTTGCCACAAACCACCCTTCCCGGGCACGGTAAGTCCAGCCGTCCCCTTGGTGCCGATGTCACGGAGGCTGGAGGCCTGGTTAGTGCTCTCCAGCCCCTCGCGGTGACTCATCAGGACGATTTGCCTCAGCTCGGGCTCAGTGCTCCATACATGGTGATTCCCCTTGGTAATCCCATATGATTTTCCACCACTCAGGATGGCATAATGCAGCTGCTGATGCCCTCTCTAGGCAGCCATCTACAGGGGAGCTTGCCACTCCTGTGGATGCAGTATATGATGACTGTATTGTCATCTGCAATATAATAAACAAAGGAAAAGCCTTAGAGCCTGACTTAGTGATGGCTGGTGAAAAGTGCTGTAGGGTTAGACAGATTCATGCTTTAGAGTGGGGAGTAGAGGAAGGCAGTAACCCTCAAGGAAGTATGCCTACTCTGCCGGGTTATACAACAGCTGAACTGATGGATTTTCAATTGAAAGAGCCCACTCTCAGTTTTTTCAGAACCTTTTGGGAACGTGAGCAAAAGCCCACCACTTGTGACAGATCTGGTCTATCAAAGTCTGTACTGTCACTGATAAAGCAGTGAAAGTGTGCACAAAAGGTGCATCTTAACCATGATGCAACAGCCAAGGATACATCCTCCTATAAAGCCATTTCTGGCTTCTATGCCCCTTTTAGTAGTGGCAGTAGGTTTTAATGTGCTTGAATCTGCCTCTGATGGCCGTGAGAACATGTTAATTGTGACTGGTGTTTACACAAAGTTCACACAGGCATTTCCAGCCAAGGATCAGAGGGCTGATACCACTGCCAAGATCCTTCTGAAAGAGTTGTTCATGAAATATGGTGTGCCTGAATGATTGCATTCTGATTAGGGCAGAAATTTTTGATTGCTGAGCTATGTAAAATGTATTGTCTAAAGAAAACCCACACCACACCCTATCGGCCTTAGGGTAATTCTCAGTGTGAGTGCTTTAATAGAATGCTCCATGATCTATTACGTACACTTCCCCTGAAAAGAAAAGGTGTTGGCCAGAACACCTTCCTTTGTTGTTCTATGCTTATAATGTCACACCACATGCAACCACTGGATACTCACCACATTACTTGCTGTTTGGAGTCAACCCATATCTTCCAGTAGATGCACTGCTAGGTAAAGAGCAAACTGTGGACAGAAAACATTGGTTAGTGATTCACCAAGACAGAATGAAAGATGCTCATCTTGGGAATACGCTGAACACAAGGCTCACAAGGGTTTATTGCCCTGTGAATGATGTGGGTCAGCAGGCTTACTTGCATTACAGACCTTTGGGTAGGAACAAAATACAGGATTCATGGGGTACTACTGTATACAGGGTCATAGATGTGCAGGGTACTACACACACTACTGAGCTCCTTGAGGGTGGTCCTATAAAGAGAGTCCACAGTGTTGACTTGCACCCTTGTGCTAACTCTGTTCCTGAGCCAGAGGTGACTGAAACCCATTTTCCCACAACACCACAATCGAAGGGAGAATCTGTTTCTGAGCAGGTTGAGCTTGAAGAGGTCATGTATCCTAGTCTGCAACAGACAGAGAATGTAAACCCTATTAACCTTGTTCAGCCTCTGAATCCTTTATATGTGAACCTGTACTGATTTCAGGGAACATTGAACAACAAGGTTCTGTACCAGAAAGAGCTGAGTCTAGAAATGAGTCTAGCTCCTAGAGTGTCTGGTCCAGAGATGGTTGAGCCTGACACTGGCATGGCTTCTAGAGTGTCTGAAACAGAGATTAAAAAGCCTGAACTAGCACCAAGAAGAACTAAAAGAGTCAATGCTTGCATACACTCAAACCCATTTAATGAGCCAAAATATTTCACTCAGTTCTGAAGTTGTCTCACAGGTGTTAACATGCCTGGGTAGTGTGTTTTGTTAAAGCTGTTAAAGAAGTGAAAAATATGTATTAAGTCATCGGGGACAATGACTTTTAGCAGGGGAGAATGTAGCCAAGTGGAGAAATGTTATGTAATTGAAATCTAGTCATAAATTGGATGTGGCCCCTTAAAGTCTGGAGTTTTGCAACACCGGAGTTTTGTGACACTCACTTTCCAAGACACTCTCATGTTGGAGATATGAGAATATGCATTGTGCAATAGAGCTCCCAGTTTTGTTCATCGGTTGATAATTCTTTGGGTAAATATAAAATTCTACAAAAATTTTTGTTAAATTGCATTAAATATGTGTTCACAATTAAATATGTGTGGAGTTTGACCACGTTTGCTGCACACACATGTGCAAACTGGATCTGTAAATTTAGTATTAATCATATCTTATTTAATTATTTGTAGCCCGGAGTGTTTTCTAGTTTACTGAATAAGTGTAGTACGTGTTATATGTGAAAACGTGTAATGACAACATGTAGAATGAGAATTCTATTATTTTAAACTGCAGTGCATGTCCTTGAAGCCTGGCTAAAAATAAATAAAATATTTGAGTGATTTAAGCAAGTACTTACATGCATAAAATGCTGTGAATGATATAAGCATGTATTATTTTCTTTTGACATCAGCCACTACTGTATTTCATTGTACCATATTTCATTACCTTATTTAATTTTTTTTGTATTTCATTTCCGTTTTTTATTTTTGAATCTTGTTGTACCATATTTCAATTTTTGTATCTTCTTTATTTTTTTTTAATATATAATATGGCCCCATTGACCGCTGTTTTTTCACTTTTTAATAAACAGCCATCAGAATAAAACCCCAAAAGATATTTTTGTATCCGTTGTGATTATTTTCAACCCACCGGCTACACCTACGTATATACTGTTGAGACTTTCATATGGCCAATTTTTTCCCTTTTCTATGTACATATTTGTGGATACAGCCAGAATTTGAATGTAGTCAAGTGGAGAAATTTCATGTAATTTAACTCTGGTCAAAAATTGGAAATGGCCCCTTTAAGAGTTTTTTGACATCCGCTGTGTTACACACGTGTGCTGGTTAGAACGTGAGAGCAGATGTTGTTCAGGAGAGCTCCCAGTTTTGTTCATTGATTGATAATTCTTTAGGTAAATATCAAATCTGACACAAAATTCTTATAAATTGCATTGAATATTTTTTTGTCGTTTGTTAAAATTGAGTGTTTGTTAGGGATCATTTTTGAAGGATGCACATAGGTTGCATGTGTGGAGTTTGACCATATTTGTCATACACATGCAAGAACGTAAATTTAGTATTAATCATATCTCATTTAATAATTTATAGTCCAGAGTGTTTTCCATTTAAGTGAACGTGTAATGAGAATGGTATTGTTTAAACTGTTATATACTGTATGTCCTTAAAGCCTGGTTAGAAATGCATAAAATGCTTTGAGTGATTTAAGCATGTGTTAAATTCATAAAATACTGTGAGTGATTTAAGCATGTGCAAAATGCATAAAATACTGTGAGTGTTTAAGCATGTGTTAAATGTATAAAATGCTGTGAATGATATTAAGGTGATGTAGGCTGAAGCATACAGTGTAGGTAGGCTAATCAATCAAATCAAATCAAATCCCTTTATTGTCACTCAACCATATACACAAGTGCAACAGTGGGTGAAAGTCTTGGGTGCAGTTCCGAGCAACATAGCAGTCATGACAGTGATGAGACATACAAATTTACAATAAACATCAGATTTACACAACATAATTTACATATCTAATATACACATAATTACACACAACACAATATACAAATAATAATATACAATGTACAGTATACAATATACACAATATAGAATACACATACACACAATATAGAATACACAGTATACAATAAAAATAGTATATATAAAATATACTGTACAGTAGGTTGTATTTTGCTGTATTGACATTCAGGCTGTCGGTTGATAGTCAGTTGCCAGTGTGTTGTTAAGAGAGAATACAATTTATGACAGTCCAGTGTAAGATTAATAAAGTGCAGTGCTGATGTATTTTGATCATGAGAGATCAAGAGTTTAATGCCCTGTTTGTATTTTCTTTTGACATTAGCCTCTATCGTATTTCATTATACCATATTTCTTTGTACTGATTTTTCATTGTGCTGAAATTCAGTGAAGAATTTTTGCTCTCATTTGGGACATTGTTCTTTTTGAGTCACATTTACAAATTATCAGAAAACTCCTGGACTGTAATCCAATTTTTCATTCTTAAAATAAGTACAAAAAACACAGTTTACATATTTTATTATTATTATGTTTAATACATTGACCCCTGTTTTTTTTGTTGTTTTTTTTTTTCTCTTTTTTTCAAACAGCTGTCAGAATAAAACCCCAAAAAGATATTTTTGTATTCCATGTTGTTTTTTTACAACCACCGGCTACATAAAAAAAAAAATTAAAAAAAAATAAAAATAATAAAAAAAAATTGTCTCAGCTGTTCAAATTACAAGTTTAAAGTATTTTTGAGTTTTTAGTTAAAGGTGGGTATATTGAGTACAGTTCAGTCATGACAACTCTCAGAAAGATTTAGCATGTTAATGTGGCTATGACACATTTATGTTTTGGTGGACTAGATCTAGCTGCTTCTGCAGAGCAAGTATGAAGATTTTCTAGTGTTAAATCATACACAGACATATTGAATAAGCATGTGGACATGCTGCTGCAGCACAGTTAGAAATACACAAGACATGCTTCATTGACCATGCATGACATGCTGTTGCACAATTAGACATAATGAAATCCCCATGTAGCAGATCTAGACCTGTGCAGCTGGACTGGAGGTGGAGGTGAGAAAACTCTCGCAGCACGCTGCAGGGAAACCAACTTACTTGCAAACTGAGCATATTGAAATGTTTAGCAAAGAGAGAGTATGTAAGTTGATTGGCTAATGGCTACTTGATTATACACAATGCCAGGCCAAATAAAGTTGCATACTCTTAATATTTTGTTGGACCACCTTTAGCTTTGATTACAGAGTGCATTTATCGTGGCTTTGTTTCGACAACCTTATGTCACATTTATTTTCGTCCGGAGTTGCATACATTTTTGGCCGAGATCTTGTATTGATAACAGGAGAGTAAAGCGAACCACTCCGTAAAGTCTTCCCCAGCACATCCCAAAAACTTTCAATGGGGTTAAGGTCAGGATTCTGTGGTTGCCAATGTATGTAAGAAAATTGTTCCTCATGCTCCCTGAACCACTCTTTCACAATTTGAGCCGATGAATCAAAGCATTGTCATCCTAGAATATTCCCATGCCATCAAGAAAGAAAAAAATCCATTGATGGGATAACCTGGTCATTTCTGTACATTCAGGTAATCATCTGACTTAATTTTATTGCCGCATAATGTTGCTGAGCCTAGACCTGACCAATTAAAGCAACCCCAGATCATAACACTGCCTCCAGAGGCTTGTACATTTGGCACTATGCATGACGGATGCATCGCTTCATGCGCTTCCCTTCTTACCCTGACATGCCCATCGCTTTGGAATAGGGTAAACCTGGACTCATCAGACCACATGACCTTTTTCCATTGCTCCACAGTCTAATCTTTATGCTCCCTAGCAAATTAGAGTAGTTTTTTTTCCCCCACGATTATCCTTTCTAACAAGTGACTTTCTTGTGGCCACACAGCTATTTAGTCCCAATCCTGGACATACAGTATGTGGAAATGCTCTTTCACTATTAAACATAGCCATGAGTTCTACAGTCGATTTTTTTCCGACGTGACTTCAAGGTTTATAGTGATCTCTGATCATGATTATTCAAGATTTTTTCTGACCACATTTCTTCCACGAAGCTGATGGTTCATCACCATCCTTCCAGGTTTAATAATATATTGGACAGTTCTTAACCCGATTCCAGTGATTTCAGCAATCTCCTTAGTTGTTTTCTTTGCTTGATGCAGGCCAATAATTTGCCCCTTTTGTAACACAGTAACATCTTTTCCAAGAACATGGAATATGTCTTCCAAAATGGTTGTTTAAGAAATGAGAAGCTACACACTGCATCAGTTTGGGTTAAAAGAATTGTTGCCAGCTGAAACATATTAATCACTGCAATAATGGTCCAATCATAGGCTCTTAAGTATCTGCTTATTTAAATCCGACTTTTTTTTTGGCCAGGCAGTGTACATCAAAGGACCTATCAGATTACACCATGTGAGCTGATTGGCTTGACATATCACATGTGAGCGAGCTGATTAGCCAGCAGATAACAAGTTCCAAGAACCGATCAGCTTGCGCCATTCCGAGTTTCATGCCTGGGGTGCCTCTCATTTCTTAAATTGTGCATCCTCGTTTCTTCCCTCCTCCATCCTCAGGCCGTGACCTCACTTTCACATCTGACACAACAGTTTTAATTCATGTGTAGCCGGTGGGTTGCAAAGAAAAAAACGCAGGATACAAAAATATATTTTGGGGTTTTATTCTGATGGCTGTTTATTAAAAAAAAAAAAAAAAACAGTGGTTGATGAGGCCATATTATATAAAAAGTGAAAAAAGAATAAAGAAAATACAAAAAATGAAATACAAAAATGAAATATGGTTCAACTAAATATGGTAGAGGCTAATGTCAAAAGAAAATACAAACAAGGCATTAGCTTAACCATATACTTCAACATGTACTTAAAGGAATAGTTCACCCAAAGATGAAAATTTGCTGATAATTTACTCACCTTCAGGCCATCCAAGATGTATCTGAGTTTCTTTCTTCATCAAAACAGAATTTAAGATTTTTAGGATTTCATTTCAGGCCTCCACCTTTAAACAATGCAAGTGAATGTTCTCCATTTTTTGATGGTCCAAAATGCACATTTAGGGTGCATCAAAATAATCCACACGACTCCAGTCAACAAATAAAGTTCTTCTGATCCCAAACGATTGATTATTTTTAGAAACACAACAATATTTATATACTTTTTAACTACAAATGTTTGCTTCCGTACAACTCTGTGATGCGTGCTCATGAGAGGGATGACATAAGCTTGTTGGTAAGGTCACGCGTCACGAGTCAGGAAGCTGTCTAAACAAAGTCATTGTTTACAAGAGAAGGAGCACTGTACAAAAGTTTAATTGTCTTTGCTGTAGATTTGTATTTGTATAAGTGTATTGTTCAAAATGGTCATTTGGTGTTTGTATCCTGGATGCTTCAACCTTCAGAAACCTCAAAGAAAATGCACCCTGGGAAAAATATTAACTTTTCATCGACTGCCTATACATGATCATGAGCGACTGAAGCTCTGGCTTTTTCACATTATTAAAATAAAGTAGTGATCCTAACTGACCTAAGACAGAGAAAGTTTTCTACGATTAAATGTCAGGAATTGTGGAAAAACTGAATTTAAATGTATTTGGCTAAGGTGTACGTAAACTTCTGACTTCAACTGTAGATAGATAGATAGATAGATAGATAGATAGATAGATAGATAGATAGATGGATGGATGGATAGAATTATGCAGTGCAGGTTGGTTTACATGTGCCTTTCCAAGTCTGTCCTTCGAGAGGATTAAAAGCAGCACACGTCAAACACCACACGGGGCTTTTTGATGCAACCTTTTTTTCTCATTTTCAACATGTTCTTCCATGTTAAAAGTGTCTGAAGAACACAGTGTCAGTAGCTCTCCACAACTTCCTGTCAAGTTTTATCAAGAACTCTGCCTAGAAAGGCCAACAAAGCCCATCAAAGGGCCAAGGTAGGCCAAAGTGCAGTTCAGACTCTTACTCTACTCATTACAGGCACTTGCTCTGTCTATGTTGCTCTAAAAAGCTCAGAGTGGCGAATATTTTGGACTTGTGCTGTCAAGGTCTTGGCTGTCTGACCGTCGGGAGTGAAATTAATGACTGTGCTGAAGCCATATGATGTCTGTCTACTTTTAAGAGCACACAGGATGTCATCTTCTTCCCCAGATACACATTCCTACAACCCATAAATGATTATGGTGAGATCAAAGCTATATAAAGCAGATAAATTACAGCGGACCATAAATCATGGCACAGATATGGAGCTTGCTGGCTTCTGATTCTTATACCCTTTTCCCACAAAAATGTGCTGATGCTGGTGCTCGTGCCAGAACCAGTGCTTGACCAGGAACCTCTATAAAAATTAGACTGAGTTTTCACTGACTTGAGACCGGAAAGATGACATAAATGACCTCATTACTGTGAACTGCCCAGAAAAAAATAAAATAAATAAAGAAATAAAAATTAATTCCACTTTTGTTCACAAGCCTTACTCCTAGTTTTTAGAACAAACTTTAACATTTAAATAATTTAATTCGGATCAATTGTGCCACTTTGAGCTGCTTTTGGGAAATAAAAATTGTTAAGTAAGTATATAAAGAAGAAAATTATAAATAATCATTTTTATTTTTTTTAAACAGGCAGTGATAATAAAGCCTTTGGAGATGCTCTTCAACGTGTAACAGGTGCTTCCACTTGCTTTTTTTAAACAAT
Organism: Myxocyprinus asiaticus; assembly: GCF_019703515.2. Taxonomy (NCBI): domain Eukaryota; kingdom Metazoa; phylum Chordata; class Actinopteri; order Cypriniformes; family Catostomidae; genus Myxocyprinus; species Myxocyprinus asiaticus. The sequence goes on from NC_059347.1 coordinate 21,426,793, forward strand.
TTTATGAATGTCCATTAATTCTCTTTAGGTGTATATGTGGCTCTGGTTGAGTCATAAAAATTCGCTCCAGCTAAGAGAGCAGCTGTGGTGGGTGCTTCCCTAAAAATAAATGTAATTAATATATTTCAATATTGATTATGAAGATCTCAATACATACAAATGTTTTCTAATTGCTAAAATTTTATTTTTGTATTTCTCTCTCTCTCTCTCTCTCTCTCTCTCTCTCTATTATTTTTTTGCAGACATGTGTGATTAATGAATGCTTATTTTTGGCAGGCATATGTGTGGAATTAATCAACGTATTTCTATGTGTCTGAACAGATACATACTTTGTATTTTATATGTTATGTTTTATTTTTATCTGTCATACATTGTTCATCAGTTGAACGTGCAACATCAGTTGAACGTGCAAATGTCACATACCCAAATTGGGACATTGTTTCCCGTGTAGATTGTTGATTTTACAGAGAGCAATCTAGTTTTGTACTACAGTATCTAGATTTGTTTTGTGCCAGTCTTGCCAAATTTAGTTTTTGATATTATGAAAACTTTACTATATTGGTTCATAGTTTGAGAACTGTAGGTTTTAGGGGTCAGTGTGGAGTCAATTTTTCTGACCCAGAAATGTGGACATTTACAGAACGGTTCCAGATTGGGCGCCAGCACCGGCACTCTGTCAGTGGAAAAGGGGCATTAGAGAATTAAGGAGCTCATCCAAAACAGTCTGCTTTATTCAGCAACATAAATTTAACGAGTGTGTGCAAGACAGTGTGACATGGTTTGCATATAAACAAGCACTCTTATGTCAATGTGTGGCAATTTGACAGTATGGTTAGTGATGTAAGCATTTGTGTGGTATAGTGAAAGTAAGACAGGCCAGAGGCTGTGTGTGTGTGCTGCTCTCTGCGGTGGTATATGGTGATGTGGGGCTGGCAGGCATGGACTGTAGCCCAGACCTCCCTGTGTAGGAGGCTTTGGGCAGCGCAGGCCAGATTAGGCAACATGAGGCAGTCTGAGTGTTGACATCATCTCCTTAATAACTCCTTCACTGTTCAGGCACACACCACCCACACACACGCATGTTTCCTGACCATCATTACCGCATTCGTTCAAGGATAATAAATGTGACAATTAGAGCAGAGTGCGGCTGATATGACAACACCTGTCACAAATCCCCTTACTATGGCAAGAACACAGTACATACAAAATGCAAAACTATCTGACCATACTCAAATAAAAGTCTATATGCTTGTCAGGGGATCTGATAATGCATGGGTTGTACATAAAAATGTGTGTAATTTTTTCAAAGATAAAATACTTCATCCTTTCCCAGTTTAATGTGCAGAGATGACTAGAGGTAAGCTATTTGTTGGTTGATTTCCTCCAAAAAGTGGCACTACACTGCAAAAAATTTGTTTTCCTTATTTTCCAGTAAAAATATATAAACATCCTTAAAACAGGAAAAGCAGAATGACAAAAGATACTAATACAACATTTAGTGGGGTTTATGCTTAAAACAAGAAAAAACTATTTTCAACTGGGGTAAGAAAATTAACTTTTTCCCATTTAAACAAGTTTTTTTCCTTACCTCATTGGCATATATATTTTTTTCTAGTTATAATATGTTACTTAAGTTAGTTAGCTTTCTCTGAAAACAAGACTTAACATCAGTATAAAGAATGTTTAAATAATTTTAATGAAGAAAACAAGCCAAAAATAATTGGTAAGAATTATTATTATTATTATTATTATTATTATTATTATTATTATTTTTAGGGCTGTGAATCGATTACAAATTTTAAATTAATTAATCACACAAAAAACATTTAAAAAATCATCATAAATATATACAGTATACTTTATACTTTGTCTCAAAGAATGTTCAAGAAATTGGTTATTCATCATATATTTTAATTATTTACTGTAAATATGTACATGTTAAAATGTTTGTTTGTTTGTTTTTTTGTTTGGAGTTAATTAGACATATTTTTTGAGGTATTAATCTTTTATACATGCCATAAAATCAATGGACATGTTGTAATTACAATTTGGGCAAAATCTTCTGGTGTTTTCCAGTGGACTTTTTTAAATAATTGGATCAAATGGGCAGATTAAATTCATATCAAACTTTACTGGCAAGAGAAACTTAAGTGTACATTACCGATGCGTTATTAGACATTATACATACAGATATAAAAAATACTGAATGCTGAAGTTTAACTTGCTTAAGTTTAAAATCTAAAAAATTTATTTTCTCTGGCTGCCGGTCTGTCTCTGCAAGTATACCTGGCTGTAGCTTGCTGAATGGCCGGGTCCTTCTCAGTCTCTATTGCACACACGCTGGGTCTCTCTCGGGCGGTTTTGCTTTTGAAATGGGTTCAAATGAATGTCTGTGAGCGTTTTTGTGTGATGCGAAGAAATGCAGCAGCTTGCCCGTATCTCTCGGCCACTTACGGATGAAGAATCTTCATTCTCTGTACAGTAAATGCGCTCCCCTATTTATTTTGCCCGTGCATGTGTCACACGCAATGAATAAGCATGCACTGTTTCACACAATCAGTTTCTGTGTGAGAATGTGCAGTTGAGTCAAGCGAGTACCTCCTAAAAATGTATATATGCCATTGTTAACCACAGAAAGTGGGGAAAAACATTGGTATATTTTTGCCCATCGTGCCCTATGGGAACGATATATATTCACGCCATGCGAACAGTAGCTGCCAACTGTCTAAGCCCGTGTGGCAAGCATATAGTGGTGCGCAAGCAAGCTAAAGCATCTGGAAAAGGAATTATGAATTTATTCCTGTTCCAACAGGGAGAACCTGGGAAGAAGGAGTCAAACCTTGTCCATATTATAAAATCTAACAAATGTATGCGGAGAGGACCACCCTGTCACCATACAAATGTCCTCCAAGGACACACCACTAACTAAAGCCCATGAGGATGCCATGCTCCTCGTGCAAATGGGCTCAAATACCCAAAGGCAAAGGTAAAACGCACTCGTCATAAGCACTTGAAATTGCATCAATAAGCGAATGAGACAGACTTTGCTTGGACACTGAAAAACCTCTGTTGCGGTCACCAAATCACACAAACAACTGCTCTGACTTACGCCACTGGCTAGTACGGTCAACATAAACTCGCAGTGCCCGAACTGGGCAAAGCATATATAACCTTTCATGCTCCTTCTACTCAAATGGGGAGGAGAGAAAGCCTGAAAATTAATGGTCTGCGAGTGAAATGATGTCGAAATAACCTTGGGCCCAAACGAGGTCTTCACACAACCTTTGAACACCCTACCGCAAAATCCATACACAAGGGACTGACCGACAGGGCATGCAAAGCACCGATTCTCTTAAACGATGCCAATGCCACTTGCAGTGCCATCTTGAGAGTAAAAAACGTATCAGTAACTGTTATCAAGGGCTCAAACAGAGCGCCCGAGAGCGCCTCTAAAACAACAGAGAAAATCCCATAAAGGAATGCGGACGGGACGAAAAGGTCTAAGCCTGCGTACCCCACACATGAAGCAAGAGACAAGAGATTGTCTGCCAACAGAGACTCCACTGATACGCGCATGTTCATCCACTATAGCGGCAACATAGACTTTAAGCATTGCCGGGGCAACTCCAGCCACAAAACTCTCCTGCAAAAATTCCAGCACTGTACAGACAGGGCAGTGAACTGGATTTTCACTTTGTGCTGAACACCAAGAAGCAAAAATAGGCCAGGGACTACGAGAGAGAAAACCAGAGGGGACAGTGTGACATCTCACTCAAAGTGAACAGGTCCACTTCTGCTCTGTCGATCCTCCTCCAGAATTGTTCCATAATCTGAGGATGTAATGTCCATTCTCTGGGCATCGGACCCTGCCTGGACAGGAGATCCGCCCCCGAGATCACAGGCCTGGAACTTGTATGGCTTGTAGAGATAGTAAATTTTCCCGTGCCCACAGTAGAATGCGACGTGCCAGCCTTAGCATGGCATGAGAATGCATCCCTCCCTGGCGATCGATGAAGAACACCACTGTCCTGTTGTCAGACCTGATGAGGACATGACTGTCCTGAATCTCTGGAAAGAAAAACCTTAATGCCAGCAGCACCGTGAGCACCTCTAGCTAGTTTATGTGCCAATATTGCCTCTGGCCCTTCGTGTACAGCACCCCAACCCATGGAGGAGGTGTCTGTTGTTATCACCTTGCGGTGACACACCTGTCCCAATGGAACACCCAACATCAGAAGGCGGGTCCGTTTCCATGGAAGCAGAGTTTGGTAGCACCCATGCATCACTCTGAAGGGACGAAGCGCATGCGTCAGTGGTTGAAGTCCCTTTGTGGAGTTCATCCAGTACTGAAAAAGTCTTGCATGCAAAATGCCCAAGGGAATGACAGTGGATACCGCATTCATGAGCCCCAAAAGCCTGTTAAATGTTCTCACGGGGAGAACATGTCCCACTCTGAACATCGCTAGATACTGGTGTAATGACAGAATGTCTGTTTCCACACCTATAAACAGAGTCTGTTGCCTTGGTAACAGGACACTCTTGTCTAGGTTTACACGCAGCCCTAGATTGCACAAATGGTTGAGAATGACATCTCAATGTTGGGCAGCCAAAGTCTCTGAGTGAGCTAACACCAACTAATCATCAAAATAATTCAAAACTCAGATGCCTTGAAGCCTCAAGGGTGTCAGAGCTGCATCCATGCAAGCGAACCTGCTTCAGCGCAATCTGAATATGGAAATACGTGTCCTTCAAATCTATTGTCACAAACCAGTCCCTTGGCTGTACTTGTGACATTATTTGTTTCTGCGTCAACATTCTGAATTGACATTTCATTATGGTGAAATTCAAACGTCTCAAATCCAGAATGGGACGCAAGCCGCCCTCTTTTATTTTGGGACCAGAAAATAACGGCTGTAAAAGCTGAATTCTCTCTGAAAAGGGGGACTGTCCTCTATTGCCCCTTTTTCTAAGAGAGAGTGAATTTCCCAAATCAAAAACGGGGCTTCCCAAACAGAGATGACTGTCGGAACAACCGGAACAGCTTAGATTGTGACACGGGGCATTCATTAGGAAGGCCTTTTCTTTGTCACGAATATCTGTGAGCATAAACCACAGATGGTGTTCCGCCACCACCAGGCCCACAATATTCTGACCAACAGCACAAGCAATTTGTTTGGTAGCTCTCAGCGCCAAATCAGAAACCCAGCGTAGTTCCATGATGGCCTAAGAATCCAGTCCAGCTCCCTCATCTAAATTTCTCATAAAATGGGCTTAGTAGGCTTACAAAACTGCCAGTGTGTGCAATACGGGGAGAGTGACGGAGAGAACTGAAGGTTGGCCTGCTGCTCAGCTCCTATCTCCTCGCCATCCACGCCGGCCTCCAACGAGTCGTGTGTCTGCCAGCGCCTCGAGGCAAGAATGAGCACGCAGCTTGACTGAATCCCTTTTAAAGGAGGCAAGCCTTTCATGGAACATCCTGACATTCATCAAGTCACACTGCGGGCAATCTGAACCCTCCAACATGGCCTCTGCCTGGCGAAAACCCAGACAGGAAACACACATATCGTGGGAATCCTCACCGACAATGAACTGCGTACACCAAGATAAGCACTTCTTAAATTCCATCCTGTGTTGCTACTCAAAAGGGAGAAATAATAATCCTCGCTTCGACATGAGCTGCTAATACAACACGGGCCAGATGAGATTGTGCACTGAAGAACAGAAAATCTGACTTGATGGCACGAAAGCAAGTGCCTTTATGGAGCCTGTGATGTATCTTCTTAGGGGGCATCGCTTAAGCGCCATCAGCCAGTACATTGGCGTGATGTACAAGGGCTTCACACCATGTGACACTCGGACAGTGTCCCATAGTGCTTTTACGCAGCTCGAGTGCCACGAAAGGGAACCATGTTTCAATGGATTTAAAACGTTTGGAGCCATGATATACTGGATTTTTTTTTAATGCAAACATTTTATTCAGCATGTACAGTATGTAGCGTTATGTGTAAATATAAAGTGAGAGAGTGCAATATTGACTGTATTTCCTTAAACTTTTTTTATGTTAATATTATTGTATAACATATTAATTACTTTTGAGAGAAAAGAATACAGTAATTCTTATTTTAAAGGATGTGAGAGGTTGCTGACTATTTGGAGTGAATTTGTTTGGTATGGATGATAACTATTATATGTTTTTTTTTTTTTTCATTTGTTTGATTCTGTTCAGAGAAAATATACAGTCCTATTTCTTCTATAATTTGATTTGGGATTAAAATCTTATTTTAGTATAACATGTCTTATATACTTAAGATGACAAGAATAAAAAGAAGAAAATGTTTATCTTTATGCATCCTGCAGTGGTCGATTACAATACGGCACAAGTAGTTTTGTGGAGATAAAATACAAAACCATGCATAAATCCAGTATTTCAAATAAACACCAAACTTTGAAGCTGCCAGAGAGAAAATAACATTTGTTATATGGATGAATTTAAACATTAAAGCTTATACAGACACAGATGTCTACCAGCAGTAGTTAAACTACAAACTTTTAGTAGCCACTAGGCTAATATAACCTGTAAAACAAAATTGTGTATAGGCTACACTGGCGGACAAAATTTTGGAATAATGTACAGATTTTGCTCTTATGGAAAGAAATTGGGACTTTTATTCACCAAAGTGGCATTCAGCTGATCACAATGTATAGTCAGGACATTAATAACATGAAAAATTATTATTACAATTTGAAAGATAATTTCAGAACTTCTTAAACTACTTCAAAGAGTTCTCATCAAAAAATCCTCCATGTGCAGCAATGACAACTTTGCAGATCCTTGGAATTCTAGCTGTCAGTTTGTCCAGATACTCAGGTGACATTTCATCCCACGCTTCTTGTAGCACTTGCCATAGATGTGGCTGTATTGTCGGGCACTTCTCATGCACCTTACAGTCAAGCTGATCCCACAAAAGCTCAATGGGGTTAAGATCCATAACTCTTTTCCAATTATCTGTTGTCCAATGTCTGTGTTAATTTGCCCACTCTAACCTTTTCTTTTTGTTTTTCTGTTTCAAAAGTGGCTTTTTCTTTGCAATTCTTTCCATAAGGCCTGTGCCCCTGAGTCTTCTCTTTACTGTTGCACATGAAACTGGTGTTGAGTGGGTAGAATTCAATGAAGCTGTCAGCTGAGGACATGTGAGGCGTCTATTTCTCAAACTAGAGTCTCTGATGTACTTATCCTCTTGTTTAGTTGTACATCTGGCCTTCCACATCTCTTTCTGTCCTTGTTAGAACCAGTTGTCCTTTGTCTTTAAAGACTGTAGTGTACACCTTTGTATGAAATCTTCAGTTTTTTGGCAGTTTCAAGCATTGTATAGCCTTCATTCCTCAAAACAATGAATGACTGACGAGTTTCTAGAGAAAGCTGTTTCTTTTTTGCCATTTTTGTCCTAATATTGACCTTAAGACATGCCAGTCTATTGCATACTGTGACAACTCATAAACAAACACAAAGACAATGTTAAGCTTAATTTAACTAACCAAATAGCTTTCAGCAGTGTTTGATATAATGGCAAGTGATTTTCTAGAACCAAATTAGCAATTTAGCATGATTACTCAAGGATAAGGTTTTGGAGTGATGGTTGCTGGAAATAGGGCCTGTCTAGATCAAAAATGACTTTTTTCAAATAGTGATGGTGCTGTTTTTTACATCAGTAATGTCCTGACTATACTTTGCGATCAGTTGAATGCAACTTTGGTGAATTAAAGTACCAATTTCAGCAAACAGCAAAATCTATACATTATTCCAAACTTTTGGCCACCAGTGTATATGCCACACTGACAACATTAAATAATATAATATTGTAAAGAGAATCCGTGTACAGTATGTAGCTGTGTGCATGCACATTAAAAACAACATTATTGAAGTTGACGATCCACTACGTCATCGCGATTCAGTCCGCATCGAGGACAGTCTCGGTAGCAGATGCCCTAACCCTGTCTCCACCCTTATCAGAGCCTGTAACACTGAGTAGCCTGCCAGGAACAACTCCAGATACGTTTCTTCTATTGTGTGACGTTTCAGGAAGTTAAAAAAAAAACAGATACTGCATTAATTGCATACATTTTTTTACGCGTTAAAAAAAATATGAATCGCAGAAAGTAATGCGTTAAATTTCCCAGCCCTAGCCCTAGTTTAGAGAGGAGACAGCAGTAGTCGAGAGGGAGAGACCAGCTGAGAAGCTGTTCGTGTGTGTTGGCCGATGCCGTGTGCTTACCTGAGTTATTTGAGTTTGAATTGAAGCTGCACCATGGCGCTCTTAAGCGAACAATTTTTGTTTTGTTTAAAAAAATTTGACATTCCTAAGTGGAATCGCCGTCTCCCACTTCTTCATTCCTTTGAACTTATTACAATACTCTTTTCAGTTTTTACAATGGAAATGCAGCTTCTTCCAGAAATAAGAGACACTTGGATTCTGATCTAACATGCGTGATGTTAGTAGCATGTCAACCTGTCAGAAACACTGTCTTTATCACACCCACATTACCAAAACTGTTGAATAATGCCTCTTACATTCCTCAGACACATTCTCAGCTCTCCAAGTCAAACATGTCTCCCTCTCCACAACTGAGTTCCAGCTTCGCTTAGGTGGCCTGGCTTCTTTGGGCCCTTTGTGTGTGTGGTCCTTACCAAAGAGGCAACCACACGGCTTGAGTCCGTCCTCTGTGGCAGCCTGCATGCTGCTTCTGGAACTCACCATGGTGCACTCTCTCTAGCTGCCAGGCCACCCCTCCTTTCTTAATGAGAGATGTCGACACCAAATATTTACACAAGGAACTAGTGGAATGCAGGGCTGATGTATTTGTACGCTGTTCAAAACCCTGTTGAAATAATAGCTAGAAGTGTTTTGACTCATCAGAAATCCTGAGCGGGGTTCTTTTGATGTGGCTGAAAATGTTGTTTCATTAAATCAACTGTCTAAAAGTGGTGATTGTTTAAGTGTCTATTCTATGTTGCTGAGAAAGCTTATCTCACCTGCATTGTAAAATAAGATTGGTCACGTAACCTAAAAATATGTGCTTCATGTGATGACATCTAAATGAACTGGTTTTATTTAAAGAAATAGTTCACCTCAAAATGATAATTTTCACATCATTTACTCACCCATATGCCATATCAAACTCGTATCACTTTTTTTCTTCTGTGGAACACAAATGAAGATTTTGATGGATATATGATATGTGTTTGTCTTAACAATGCAAGTCAATGGGATCCAAAACTTTTAAGTGTGTACAGTGCTCTGTGTATGCGTCAAGCACGAGGAAGTGTAATTGAGTTTCAAATCGTAATTGCACCAAGGAGACTGCAGATGTCAAGATTTATACTTTAAAAGGAGTTACAATTACATTTTGGTCTGTTTCTCACCCAGAACCAATCATATCACTTCTGAAGACATGCATTAAACCACTTGAGTCATATGGATTACCTTTATGCTTCCATTATGTCCTTTTTGGAGCTGGAGCGTTTTGGACCCTACTGACTTAAATGTATGAATATATTCACATTATCTATAAAACAGTCATTGTTTGTGTTCTACAGAAGAAAGAAACTGAGTTTGAGACAACATACTGTAAGTGTGAGTAAATGCTGAAAGAATTATCAGTGTTGGTGAGCTATTCCTTTACATCAGAAATACAATTTAATATGATTTAACTATGACTTTAATATGACCAAACCTGCCTACATTAGGTTACACTAATGAAAGTGATTTTAAAGGTCAGATGAGGTAGAAATTTTAAGAAAAGTTTTACAGTTTGTCACATTACAAATTTGTTGTCTTCAGCAATAAAACTATGATTTGCAATTAGTAAATATAAAGGGTGCATAGGTGAAGGCCAAGAAGATTAAACTGTCTCAAAAAGGCAGGATGCAACACATAAGGCAAGAATGAATAGTAAAGCACAAAGGCAAGATAGAATGTGGCTTCTTCTCTTGATGTTGTCTGAACCCATTTCTTCTTATCTTTGTGAACTCTTTTGTAAGATACAATATCACCTCACCAAAACACATATTACATTATAACAAGATAATGTCTCTCGCAACATTCATCATGCTTCATGCGTATGCCTATATCTCACTTGCTGTTCCTACACAATGCTTTGTGTGGCAGTCTATTCTTCTGCTGTAAGTGATGGAGGTGGCCTTTGTTATCAGCCTCCTATTATTCCTTTGTCCTTCTGTCCCCTATGCCTGTGTTGGCTAGTCTGTCAGGGGAGATTCCTCTAAATCTCAGAAAGGTTGCATAAGGAACCTGACACATGGCTATGAATAATATGTGCCACTGTGCTCTACCCAGGCCCTTGTCTGGTGTTTCGCCTTTGTAAATTATCACAAACTTTTCATTTTAAGGTGAACTATCCCTTTATGAATGGCTGTTCAACTTCAAAACTGTGTAGCGGCCACCAGGATTTGTTGTGTTCTTTACCAAGTTCTGCTGGTGAACAGCATAGCTGTGCTAGTCCTCCAGCTATTTAACCACCAAACCAGCAATAACCAGCATAAACTAGCCTGGACCAGTATTGAAATTCATGCTTGTGTTTATTGGTCTTTTTAGTAGAATTTATGTGTTACTGTTTTACTGTTGTTTTAGGGATATCGATTTAACACATTAATTTAGTGTGATGAATTATATATAAAATAATGCATTAAAAAATTAACACAATTAATCGTGCCTCCTGATCCATATATATAGTAAATTCCGTAACAAAACAATGTAGTTTCCTACCATCTGAGCATTTCAAGCTTGAAGTAAATGTATCTTTGTGTTTTTTTACGAGCTGCGCCAGCAGGGGGCAGTCAGTGCAGTTCCAGCGATTTTCAAAGTTTCATACTAGTTTTAACTTGACTTATCATCCTAGACCAACATTTAAAAATAGCACCGATGGAACAGAACGGAAGATTGACAAACTCAGTTACAAAATGGTTGGCTTATGTTCAATATGGGAATAAAACAAACAATATATAATGACTTCTAAAGCCACTTTTTGTATTGTCTAATCAACATGATCCACAAATTAACTCAAAGGCGTTGTGTAAAACAGAACATACAGACTTAAATAGTACAATGGGATCAGACCCCCATTCCCCTCCACTTACAGTAGGTGATCCAAAAGAGGCCCAAACGTGGGATTTATGGCAATGAATGGCATTTTACATCAGAACACTCTTCATTTATCACACTGTCATTTCACACTTCCATCTTCAGAGGCCCATGCACTCTCCCTCTCTACCAGCTCTCGACAATAACAGGGTAAATTCACCCTGCATCAACTTCAGTGTAAACCTTCTGGTGCAGTTGTCCGTCAGACAAATGTAAATACTAAAGGAGGCTTGCACGCACGTGGAGCACACTGGGAAACCAGCTCTATCATGAATGTTTATAGCAGCTTATTATGGCCGTTAATGCCCCTCTGTGATTTACAAGCTGTTCTTGAAATTGAATGTTTAACTTTGGCCAATAAAGCTGTGAGAATCAGCCCATGACTCACCTTTGCTGACTGAACATGTATGTGCCAATGTGTGATTTAAGCATTTTTGGTTTACATAGCAAAGATCACAAGCACACAAGGAGATTTAAAAGCACTGTTTTTTTTTTTGTTTGTTTTTTTGTTTTTTTTACATGTTTCAGAAAGATAGCTACAGCATAATGGAAACATGTGGAATGGTGTGTCTTGTAATTTTATTGCTATGGTTTTGCCCCTGCAGTGATGGACTGAATCTCACCTGTGTGCTGCTGCAGCTTTTTTTTTTTTTTTTAAGAAATAAGGCCCTGTTGTTGTATGGTTGGGATTTCCTGTGGAAGGACCCCTGAAAATCTGTATAGAAGAGGGAGACAGTATTTAGCTGCCAGCAAGAGTGCCAAAGCATCTGGAGTACCCTCAAGACTCAGCCCAGTGGAGGGACCAAAACTCTGATATTCAGGACCAGACCGCATGTCCTGGTGCTGCTCAGCAGCAGCTTGGTTATAATTCGCCTAGAAATACTAGACGATCTCTCAGTGGAGCTCCTGAACAGCTCACAGACAAATCCTCAAATCAGAGACACAGTATAGTCTGTAAGGACCTTCACTAAATGGCAAGAGGTCAGTCCCATATTGCATTTTATTCTAGTCAAGATACGGACTGTCCGAGTGCGGCCCAGATTTTATCAACACGCTGATAGTCCTCATCTGTGCACATCATAGGCATATGCGCCTGCTGTTGACCACACTTCAAGAATATAAAAAAGCAGTTGTAGTGTGCATGCGTGGAATGCATTAGTATTCGCTCGTGGTCAAAAGAGTATACTTTGTAAAGACAAATCGGTGGACCAGGCGCAATCAGATCCGGAGTGCAGAAAAACTAAGCATTCCCGGGCCTTTAAGCCCAGAGTGTGGATGTCATTATGGGTGTCTCTCCATGTGTCCATTACAGCTGGTATGGGGTCAAAAAGTGGTCAGGCAGACAGCAGAGTCTTCAAAGGTGCACATAAGGCGAGATCATGCCAGAACTGGCTAGACACTAGAAAGCAGGTGAGAGACCGGACTATAATGCTTTGCTCTGTCTTTGGACTCAAGCTTCGAGCTACCCCCTAAGAACTGGGTCATGTCGACAGTGAGAGAGTGAGAGAGAGGGTGGGGGGGGGGGGGTGGAGATAGTTAATAGCCCATAGAAAAACTCTCTGGGTGCAACCAGGGCCTAAAGGAAATGAAAGCACTTAAAGGGGATAGTTTTGTTGGTGTCAGGCAAAGTATGTGGCTATTTTTATCAATTGCTGCAGTTGTGCATCTGATGTAATAAAAATAAAAATTTGGGGATGGATAGGCTGACCTGAGCAGACTATTGCTGTTATATGTGTTTGATGGTAAAAAGTAATTTTTTTAATCAGCATTTGTATCTTAAAACCTTAAACATTAAAAACCATTTTTATCTTAGCCTTAAAACAAGTTTAATTTATTTTAAGTTTATTTTTTGTACCCTTACTCTCGTTTTATCTTACACAATTTTGCTTCTAAAGTAAATTTATATTGTTTTAAGAATTTTTAGATTTTAGTATTAGATTTTACAGGAAACCAGACAAAAATGTTAAGGAAATATTTTTTTGCAGTGTTTCGAATGCAATATTTTTGCATGTTGAGTATTGTAAATTATGTACTTTATGCAAATAAATGTTCTGAGGTATGATAATATTTGTGTCAAGAAGAGATATGAATAAATTCATATTTGTTGCATTTGTTGCAAGATGCAGGTTACATGCTCAATTTGCATGCACAACATGTTTTCCTCATGATTCTGTTGTTTGTTTGCTCAGTGTCTTAAAGTAGGACATCAGGCTCATGGAATATTTATGCTACTTAAATGTTTATAATTGACACCACTGGAACATTTCCTTAGGTAGAGCTCATGCATCCAGAGCTGAGACTTATTTATTTATTTATTTACATTTTTTCAACTTGCACACCCACATTTTTTTGGGGGAAAAAGCAACATCTGTGGCATTGGCTCACAATTTCATTTTCCACTCTCTCCTCTCCTCTCTTTCTCCTTTTCAGACATAGTTTCTGGATGTATTAGTCCCCTCTCAGCATCTGTCTTCCTCTGACAGCTCGAGTGAAAACAAAAGAAAGAATGAAAGAGGAGATGAGATAAGACAAGCCAAAAAGCAAGAGAAGTCAGTCTTTTCTCTGTGCCTGCAGCTTTTAGTTAGAAAAGCCTTTATTCCACAAATTCTGCCATTATGCATTATACATGAGCTGAACGCCTTCTCCTGCAGACGCTTCTTGCCCCCTTTCACTTTTTTCTGTATATCATTGTTTTCTTTCTCCCTCTTTGTATCTAACGTCCTTCTTTCTCTCTTACTTCCTCCTTTTGAGCCTTAACTTAGCACATAACCGTCTCTCTCTGTCTCTTAGTGCGTCCTTGCTCTCTCGTTCCTTCCCACTCTCTCCTCCTCCTCTCTCCCTTCTCTTGTGTTGCCTTGTTGAAACACTAATGGCTTGGTACAAGCCATTTCCTCCCAGAGCGCTAACTTGATTACTCTGTGTTTGTACTCTGTTTCTGTATGACACATTTGTTTATGGGAAGAAAAGGCGTAAGAGAGAGAGAAAAAAAAATCTAATGACCCCACTGAAAAGGCCTGCAGTACAAAAACGCTCTAAACATAAAGCTACTTGCAACAAAAGACAATCTGTGTAATTACACATTTCTAGTCAAAGACTTTTAACATTAAACAATCTGCAACTAATGTGTCTCATACGGACATGAATGCGAGTGCAGCTGAATATTAAACCATTGATGTGGATACTGCTGATGAGCATCAGGAACAGACTCAGGCAGAAACTGAAAACAGAGTAATGGATTTAAAATGACTATTGCATTCTTAAAAGCTTAATTAATATTCCAAGTCTGAAATCAAATTTGTAATATGCAAGTGTAGATAATATTACACAAAAATGGCCCTACATTGTAGCTTTGTCTACTTTCTGAATCAACCAATGAGTGCACAGACATGGCAAACACATTTCCAAGGCATACAAGTAGTTTGCAAATGATTTTGCATCAGAACACAGATTTTACGTTGCACATCAAGTGGCAATGCAACACACTACAAAAATTGTTTATTGTACATAAGTAGCAAAAATATTCTTAAAATGTATTAAAGGGAATATGATAATGCTAATTCTCTCACCATTTGTTCACTCTTATGTCGTTTTAAATTTGTATGACTTCGGAAAACAAATGAAGATTTTTTTAAAGGATAACTGATGTGTGTTTCTCCATACAATACAAGTCAATGGGGTCCAACACATGTACAGAGCATGTGTACAGCATGTTAACATGCACAGAGCATGTACAGTGTTCTGCACATGCGTCAAACACATGGAAATGTAACCGAATCGTGAATCATGATCGCACCAAGGAGACTGCAGACGTCAACATTTATAGTGAATATGGAGTTACATTTTGGTCTGTGTCTCACCCTAAATCGTTGGTATTGCTTCAGAAGACATTAGTGAATTAAACCACTCGAGTCAGACTACTTTTAGTGTAAATCTCGTCAAAGAAATTACAGACAAAAAATTTTACGACAAAAATGAAAATGTATATGAGATTGAAAAGATGCATCATGAGGATAATTAAACAATTTTAATAAGAACCTACCGTAGACCAAAATATTAGGGGATTTATGAGCGTTTCCATATTGCTGAATTGCTTCAGGATCACAAACACGTGGTTCATCCAACCCAAGCGACGCTTATATACATGGACCTCGCCAAACGGACAACATCGGAACCAGATAGACTTAATTTTATGCCAGCAACGTTGGAAAAGTGCTATCGCCTCCACGAAGACACTCCTTGGTGCTGACTGTAACACAGACCATCAACTGTTAGTGGCCAAAGTGAAGCTCAAACTGTGCAAGATCAAGAAGACTACCACCCAGAAAAAGTTCAGCGTCAACAACATATCGCCATATGCTGTGGAAGTGAAGAACAGGTACAACCTACTCAGCCTAGAAGGGAGAGATCCAGATGAGCAATGGCAAGAGATCCGAGATACCATCATCGAAATCACTGAGAAACATGCTCCATACCAAATGCCAAACAAGTGGCTATGCGTCAACACCATCAATATAGCAGATCAGCCTAGGGTGGCCAAAACCAGGGGCAACAAGGTTGAAGTCAAAAAGCTGAGTGCAGATTTCCAACGCGAAGTTAGGAAGGACAAGTGAAGACAGCTGGACAAACAATATAAACATCTGGAAGAGGCCAATAGGAAGGGACACACCAGAGCCACATTTGCTGAAGTGAAGCTGATGCGATCCAGTTTCTCTCCCCGGAAAGGAATGGTCAGGGACCGCAATGGAATTGAATTGAGCGACCAGCAGAAGATCAAGAACAGGTGGAGAGAGTATACAGAAAAGCTATATGCCAGTCAGACTGAACACCAAGAGGAAAATGATAATGGCCAGTGTGACATGGGGGGCGTGGTCATGTGTCAGTCTGTGGGAGAGGGAGAGCAGTAAGGCTCGTCTCTTGGCTCGTAATTATCTCTAACACCTGTCTCTCATTATAGTGATGGCAGAGGGAGAATTAAAAGGCATGCCAGAGCACCAGAGAGGGAGAGAGAGAGAGTGACCGGCAGACCTACAGCCAAGCACAGAGTGTTTTGCCCATTATTGTTGTGAACAATTTAGTTTGTATTGACGGTTACCGTCAAAGTTGGACATTAAAATAACTGACCTTGAACCTGCTTCGTTGTCTCCTGACTCCTCCATTGCCTGAACAAAGAGCTTTGCTACAGCCAGACGGACAGGGAACCCAACATTTTGGAAGAAGAAATAGCATGGGCTATGAGACAACTGCTAAACAAGAAAGCCCTAGGAATCGATAGGATACCTGCAGAACTTCTGAAATCAGTGCCAGTCAGTGTCATCAAAGCCTTGTGCCAAGAGATATGGTCCATTTGTAAATGGTCAAAGGACTGGACAAGATCTGTGTTTATCCCATTATCAAAAAAAGGGGACACCCTTTTTCAGCACTGAGGAGCAAGTTCAACACCGGTAACCACTTTTGCTTCATTTCTTTGATGGCTCACAGGGCTCGACAATAATGCCTGTCTGCATGTCCTGGACAAGTGGATTTTTGAAGGGGCAAGTGAAAGAAAATTTTACTTGCCCGACCGGACAAGCAGACTGATTAAAACATCAATAACAAAAAAAGAACAAGCTATATTTGTGATAGCCTAGACCTGTGTCACTTATTAGAAAGTTCATATTCTCATTCTGCTGTTGAAAGTAATCAAGAGCACATAATTTTATAATTCGCAAGCGATCTAGTAACAGCTGCGCCCTGTTTGACAGGCGGCATACGTGTGTGTGCGTAACATACGCGAGTGTTCCGAAAATGCTCTCGCTAATGTGCCTGAATGGTCAAATACATTTAAAAATTCTGCCAAAATCCCCGGCTTGGTGAGGTATTCATGTAAACACAGAGAGTGATGTCAAAACTGAACGTAAACAGCAGAGAAAAAAAGCAGATTTATATTAAAATGTCAGACTTGTAAGTATAAATGTAAGCTAATAGACCTGCTGCTGTCAAGTGTGCCATTATTATAATCAAACAACCATAACAAGAAAATGAGTAAACACTCACTGCTCTTGAATGAATAACTTTAGTAGCTTTAAAAATTATTAATGTATTATAATCATACAGTCAGATTTTTAAAATGTTTAAGCAAATTTTTAAATTTACTAGTTCATTTTAAATGGTCCAGTGTAACAAGCGAATTTTTTAATGCATGTATCTTTCTCAATTACTATGAGTTTAAAAAAGTTGCATGCATCGTAATTATAAGTGACCAATTAGATGCATTTAATGTGTCTTTTTTTTCTTATCTTTATGTCTGTCAGTGTCTATGCGCATTCCTTATTGAGCGCGCTTGGTGCGTGCCTCTTATTAGAGAATGCTGTTGCTAATATATAGCCCAATTCTCTGTTACTGAGCACATGTGTGCCTCTCCCTTTCTGATTGGTGCATGTTAAGTATTTGATTGATAAATGGTGTTCATAAAGAGGACGTTGTGTTTGTTATCTTCCCTGTAAACTATTTAGTGCTTCTCTTGCATTTAGCTTGCAAGAGAAGCAGCAGAATCAACTCTGAAGCTTGTTCTCTCTCTCCCGGTGAGTTGCGTGTTTGCTTTTTATTCTTGCACCTGTACCCAACAATAGCCTACTAATATTAATATGTATATATTGTTAGGTTGATGTGCATTGATGTGGTGAGCTTAGTGTATAGTAAGCATTTTTCTCACTGAAGATAAGGCATTGCTGTGTTTTTAAGTGTATTCATAATAAATTTGCCATTGCAGGTGCGGTGTGGCCCTGTATAACACCAGTTGCTCTTTCTTCATTCCTGTTTCTTTACATCTGTTTCTGAGTGCTGTTTCATCAGAGTCGCTTCATTGTTTGTTTAGCCAAACTTGTTGCACTACATTTGTCTTTTTCTGCATTGTACAGTTCAAGACATTAAATTAAAAACATAAAGTGTGAAAAAATGCCTCATGTTATTTATAATAAGTGTGTACTGTATGTTGTTCCAGAAATGAAAACCCAACAGATACACATACAAAAAATATTTTATAATGAATGCTGAGTTGATCTCAGGTGCATTCAGTGAGGAAGAAAATCAGATCCAGATCAGGTTTCATGATAATAACATGGGAAATCGCACTATAAAGGTAACTTAACTTACTGTAGAATTATCAACAATAAGGAAGCGGGAAGCGGGGTGGCAGTCCATGTAAATCAAGCTTTAATGACTTCCCAGTCTAACAAACAGTCTTTGGCTTTTCAGCTTCACAGCAGTGCATTTACTCTTCAGCTTCACAACAAGGTATCTACTCTAGCTTTAGTCATAAGAGGCAAC
This sequence comes from Myxocyprinus asiaticus, assembly GCF_019703515.2. Classification (NCBI taxonomy): domain Eukaryota; kingdom Metazoa; phylum Chordata; class Actinopteri; order Cypriniformes; family Catostomidae; genus Myxocyprinus; species Myxocyprinus asiaticus. The sequence continues at coordinate 21,445,254 of NC_059347.1, forward strand.
ATAAACTCATAAATAATTTAGGTTAACAGCTTTGCAGCGTTTAGCTTCATGATCTAGCAGGTTTGTGTGCCTGGGACTCTCTCTGTCTCACTGGTGTTCTCAGCGGCCTTTTCAAGCTCATCTCTGTCGTCACTGTAACGAGAAACAGGTGTTACGCATCATTAATCACCAGGTGATGGCCCTTACCACTTCCTCTCTCCCCAGTGACAGACACACAACCATGTCCTGCTCCACATACCCCCACCGCCCGACTCAGGCCCGGGCAATGTCCGGCCTGCCAACTCCCCCCCCCCCCAATTCCTGGAGAGGAAATCAGCCACAAACATCTGTGGCCCCGGCCTGTGGACCACCTTAAATTTGAAGGGCTGAAGTGCCAAGTACCAACAAATGATCTGCACATTGTTATCCTTCATGCTGTGGAGCCTCTGAAGCTGGGCGTGATCCAAGTGGAGGATGAAGGCCCACCCCAGCAGGTAGTAGCGGAGGGTTAGGACCACCCACTTGATGGCAAGTGTACTCTTGATGGTGCTGTACTTAGTCTCTCTCAAAGAGAGCTTACGACTAATGTACACTCCACACCCTCCACCTTCTGCGAGAGCACGGCCCCCAACCCCCTCTCTGATGCATCCGTCTGTAAAATAAAGGGGAGAGAGAAGTTAGGAGCATGTAAAAGTGGCCCACCACAGAGTGCAGATTTCACTCTTGTGAAAGCCTGTTGGCACACCTCCGGATCTTGTGCCCCCTTTTTAGTGAGATCAATCAAGGGGCTGGTGACATCAGAAAAATTAGGAAGAAACCTTGTGTAATAGCCAGCCAGCCCCATGAACTATCTCACCTCCTTTTTGGACTTGGGATGTGGGCAGGCTGCAGTCTTATCAATTTAATTTGTACCCAAAGCCCCATCCTGAATCAAACCGTGGTGGATCGAGGTTTGATTACAACCCGAATCCACCAGGGCTTTGTATGTATGCCCCTTATACCGGTATCCGGTTTCTTATACATCCCTGCTCGACCGGGGGCAGACTGTGGCATGTGGGGGACCCGAATCCATGTCTCCACCTCCATCACTGGACACCGGTCTTAGACGCAACCCCGACAGACCAGCCCAGGCTTCCCGGCTGCATTCGTGGCGGCAGACACATCAACCTGGGAAGAATGACAGAGAGGGGTAGGGGAGAGGGCTGGCACATAGTGCAGCCTGTGAAGGCGGGGCGCCGGTTTGGGTGGAACCACTCCCCGTTTCCGGTGAGCGGATATAGGGTGAGAGGGAGGAGAGGGAGGGGCAAGAGGGAGAGAGAGAGAGAGAACTGGACTGCGGCTCGCCGGCTTCCAGGTAGGCCGCCATGTGGGCTTCGGCCAGCTGGACGGCGTCACCCACCAACGTGGGGCGATGGCACTGGACCCATTCCGCTGTTTCTCGGGGCAGTCGAATGGTTAGCTGCTCCAGCACCATCAGGTCGATAAGATCCTCCATGCCGTGCCCTTCCTTGACCAGCACCCAACTACGGCAGGCATCGCGGAGCTGTTGGGCAAACGCGAACGGGCGGCGACACTCTAGGTGAGGGAGCGGAATCGCTGACGATGTTGTTCGGGGCTCCAGCCAACCCGTTGCAGGACAGTGGTCTTCAGCTCGAAATTAGAGTGCATTGTGGGTAAGAATGAGTGAACAAATGTAGGGAACGAGTGGCTCACTCAGAATTCAGACACTCCTACAAAATGGCGGATATCCGAAATAGTGCAATATATAGTGGATAGGGGGTGGTTTCAGACACAGCGAGTGTTCCGCGACCGAGGTTGGTGCCCTACGCAGGCTTCGTACTCTGCATTTAGAGAGTGGTGGTACTGCTGTACAGAACTAATGATTTAAATTCTTTCGACACTGAAAACTGTAACTACACTGAAATAAGAATCCACACAGGACTTTAAAACTATGAAATAGTGAAAGTAGGCATTAATAAAACATGATTGTGGAGCCAAGGAGGGCGGGGCCGGGCTGGAATGTCACACGGTCCCCAATCAGCCTGATGGGGCACGCGAGGGATAAAGGCGGCTGGGGACGACAGTTCAAGAGAGAGAGAATTACAGGCAGCTGTACTGTGTGTGTTTATGGTGGTGTGTTTTTGGTTAAATTGTTCATTAAATTATTATTTAAGTTGTCAAGCCAGTTCTCACCTCCTCCTTTCCACTGAACCCCCTTACACTGGTGCCGAAACCCGGGAAGGAGGAGGGATTCCCATCGCAGAGTCCTCAACACTGCCGTCCACCCAGGGGAGTGCCACTGCCATCCGAAGGGGGACGGAGTAACCCGACCACCTGGACGCGGGGAACGGCCGCCGTCCGTGAGGCGAGTGGGGATGGGACTCCCCGACCACCTGGAGTGAGGGAGCCGCTGCCGGGGGTGGTGGAGTGCCCTGCCGTCCCCCAGGAACACGGAGGGGTTGAGAGAAGACCGCCGTCCGCGGGGGAAGGAGGGAAGTGACTCCCCGACTGCTTGGAGTGGTAGGGCCGCTGCCAGGGGCGGAGGAGTGTCCCCATGGGACGCCGGGAACGTGGAGGGGCGTTCTGTCCGCTGGGGGTCGGAGGTCTGACTCCGGTCCGCCTGGGGAGGAGCAGCTGCCGTCCACCTGAGAGGGTGGAGGAGTGATCGAGGACCACGCGACGGCGCATCAGAGAACCGGTGAGTTTCTTTTTCTCTCTCTCTCTCTCTCTCTCTCTCTGTTGCTCTGTGTTGGCCTTTCCCTTGCCTATTTTGTTTTGTTGTTGTTGTTTTTCCCCTCCTGTCTCCTCCCAGGTCGAGGAAGGCGGGGATGACCCACCAGCAGTCGGGGTGCAAGGCACGCCCCCCGGAGAGGAAGGGGGTTGTATGTCATGCCGGGGGCTCCCTGGCCTGAGGCAACGCCGGGAGGAGTGTAGAGCCGTGGAGGGCGGGGCCGGGCTGGAATGACGTATGCCCGGTCCCCAATCAGCCTGATGGGGCGTGCGAGGGATAAAGGCAGCCGGGGACGACAGTTCGAGAGAGAGAGAATTACAGGCAGCTGTACTGTGTGTGTTTATGGTGGTGTGTTTTTGGTTAAATTGTTCATTAAATTATTATTTAAGTTGTCAAGCCGGTTCTCGATGTGGTGGTGAATGAGGTTTGTACGCCCCGGTAGAGGGGAAAACACATCCGCAAACTCCTGTTGCAACCTAGCAACCTCCGCGAGTTGACTCGATGAGAGGTGGTCTCCGCAAGTGACTGGGGTGAACTGTTTATGTTTTGAACTCACCTCCAGCCCGAGCTCCGCCTTCTCGGGAACTACCGTAGCCAACGTCACAGGGACCGCCTCCCTCCACAATTTCAGGAGATTGAGGTGGTATATTTGATGTGCGCCCCCTCTATCGGTTCGTTTAACCTCATAATCGAGATCTCTCACTTGTCGTGTGACCTCAAAGGTTCCTTGCCACTTGGCGAGTAATTTAGAGCTCGATATGGGAAGCAATACAAGCACTTTATCTCCCAGTGCAAATTCCCTTAGCTGAGTTCCCCTGTCATACAGTCGGCGCTGACGTTCTTGAGCTTGGAGCAAATTCTCCTGCACTTTGGGGCAGCTAACACACACAGTACAGCTGCCTGTAATTCTCTCTCTCTCAAACTGTCATCCCCGGCAGCCTTTATCCCTCGTGTGCCCCATCAGGCTGATTGGGGACCGGGCGTGCGTCATTCCAGCCCGGCCCTGCCCTCCTCGGCTCTACAATGATCTTGCTTTGGTTTATTTTTCAGCATTATATATAATGTCCCTGTGGGACATTTTCATGTTTTCACCATAATAATTACTAGAAACATTTCCAAACCTCTCTTCTTATTGACAAATTCATCCAGATCTGACAAGAGCCCTTAAAGGGATAGTTCACCCAAAAATGAAAATTCTCTCATCATGTACTCACCCTCATGCCATCACAGATGTGTATGACTTTCTTTCATCTACTGAACACAAATGAAGATTTTTAGAAGAATTTCTCAGCTCTTTTGGTCCATAAAATGCAAGTGAATGGGTGCCAACATCTTAAAGCTAAAAAAAAAAAAAAAAAATCACATAAGTCAGCATAAAAGTAATCCATAAGTCTCTAGTGGTTAAATATCTTCAGAATCGATGTGATAGGTGTGGATGAGAAACAGATTACTTTCACATTTTTCTTCTTGTGTTTTTGGTGATTCACATTCTTCTCTGCATATCGCCCCCTGCTGGGCAGGGAGAAGCAAAAAATGACAAATATTGATCTGTTTCTCACCCACACCTATCATATCTCTTCTGAAGATATGGATTTAACTACTGGAGTCTTATGGATTACTTTAATGTTGCCTTTATGTGCTTTTTGGAGCATCATAATTTTGGCACCCATTCACTTGCATTGTACTGACATACAGAGCTGAAATATTCTTCTAAAAATATTAAGTTGTGTTCTGCTGAAGAAAGGAAGTCATACATATCTGGGATGGCATGAGGGTGAGTAAATGATGAGGCAATTTTCATTTTTGGTTGAACTATCCCTTTAAAGTTTAAAATTCTGTCATCATTTCCCAACCCTCATGTTGTTCCAAACCTGTGTGACCTTTGTATTCTGTGGAACATAAAAGATGTTAGACTGAATGTTAGGGACTGACAGTCTCGGTCACCATTCACTTTCAAAAATATAGAGGGAAAAAAACACATTCATTGAAAGTAATAGTGACTCAGGCAAACATTCTGTCTAATATCTCCTTAATATGTTGCATGGAAGAAAGAAAGTCATACGGGTTTGGAACAACGTGATGGTGAATGATGACAGAATTTCCATTAATAATAATAATAATTCTGTAATACATGTTAAATGTGAATTATGTAATGGAATATAGGGGAGTTAACATCCATTATGTCATTTGTGACAGTAACGAGTTACTCACTACTTGAGTATTCTTTTAATTGGATTCTTTTTTACTCTTACTCAAGTAATTATTTATGTTAGTACTTTTACTTCTACTTGAGTAATATATTTTTTTAAGTAATTGTACTTTTACTGGAATACAGATTTGGCTACTCTACCCACTTCTGCACTGGGGGGCCAGGCCTATTGACACGGGGGCACAGGAGTGAGAGTGGATAATGAAGGTCAGGTGCATGTGTATGTGTGTGTAAGACAGAGTGTATTCAGATCCAAGGAGTGCATGCTCCAGGGACTCTTAAGAATAAGCTTTGCAGGTAACATCAGATACATAGAAGGTGCATAAAGCAGCGAATGCTCATTTCCTCTGGCATTGGAAACCATAAGAATTGTCTAAAATATTAATACAGGAACTAATGCATAATTCCAGCAAGATTTCATTACCATTTTAAGTTTTCTGTAGAAAATATGAGTAGTGCTTGCTCATTCATGCTGCTACTCACCACCACAATATAGGGTATTGTTGGTGGTGGCCAGGGTAGTTCCAAATGGTTGCTAGGGGATTGCTAGGGCTCTATTACCCTGTTTGCATTTGGTATTAAGATGCGTCACTGGTGATCCGATCTTATGTGGTCAGACGAGACACATATCTGTTTACTACTTGTCGCTTAAATGTGTCTTCTGTGACCACTTGTGTTCAGATTTGGAGGGGAGGGTGTCTGATTTCAAGACGACATACATCAATAATTATGCTACTGTGTTACTGCATCATGGCAAATTGAAACAAAATCAGAAAAGACAAATAAAGCCTGAAACAAACACAACACTTCAAATTGAATTATCCATTATTTTTGTGGATTTCCTGTATTAACCTGAGTTTCAGTTGTGTATACTTTTCATCTGTGTCCCTGCATGTTGATATCAGACACACTGAAGAAGAGCTGTGAACTTTTCATACTTGTGTATATATCCGCTTTTTTAAATTTTTCGATTGGACAGGTAATTTTTATTTTCCTTGTAAGGTTATTTTCCTTTTCCTTGTAACCGACAAAGTTTAAACTCTTGTTTTAGTGCAGCGGTTGATTGACAGATGAGGGGTGGTGCTTCATTGCTTCCGGGATGCAAACAGGACGGATGACCATTTACACCTCAAATGCGATGTGGTCACATGCATTTTTGACCACATTCGTATGTGGTTTTTGTAAACCGATCACAAAATGTTTTAAATCCTCTTTAGACCTGTATTTAGGGCTGAACATTTGTGATCAGATCACTTTAATATCTTATCCTATCTTCGTATCTTTATACCAGGTGTAAATGGGGTCAATTATGGTACCTATATGTGGTTTAAGGTCCCTCTTCAGTGTAAGTCTTTGGGATTTTTTTCACCCATTCCACCAAGTAAAAAAACTAAAGTGTAATTTCTTTGAAAAGTAATAGCACAAATCTCCTCAACAGGCCACATGATTTGCTCTTTCATTTCTGTAACACATATGGTGAGTGACAAGTTAGCAGGGTTAGGAGTTTGTTTTGAGAGATTATAATATTGATAGTCGCCTTAGCAAGCACCACCAACAAACAAGCCACCACACCAAGTCTTGTCAAGTGTTAACGTCAGGTGTATGTTCTATAAAATAAACAACGAAGCCAATTTAGGTGTATGTTGTGAACTCACGTTTTAGAATTTGACATAGTAATCATTTATACACACTTTGATGTTTGTTAGACCCCATCATTGCCCTTATTATATAGCAGTTAATTAGCTTTTCAGATTAGTCCCTTTGCCATAGGCATTTGATCTGTTCATTTACATGCTGTACTGTATATATCAGAGCTGTATCACACCTTAATAATTAATCACTCTGTTTATTAATCACAGACCATAATGCAATATTGCATTAGCCTATGGATAAAAGGTACTGATAAAATAAGGTGCCTTTGAGTGTGTGTGTGTGTGTGTGTGTGTGTGTGTGTGTGTGTGTGTGTGTGTGCGCGTGTGTGCTCCCAGCTGCCCTTTGCATTCTGAGTCCAATTCCAGCTGTTTCATCACTTGTAATTTTAGTTGCACTAAGTGAACCATATCCTGTTCACTGGAACCACTGAGGTTTGATTCTGTTCATATGGGCATTAGCAGATCTGGGTTCATTCCAGTTCAACATAAAGCAGACTTTGGAGCAGCTGACAGACAAATGGAAGAGACTGAAAGACAGAAGGCTGTAAATATAACACACAAATGTTGTCTTGGCAATATATTCATGTGACATCATGTTCGGTCATTTCCTCTGTCTAATGAACATGCACACACACAGTAGATTTGTCATTCATCAGGAAACAAACAAGGATCTATCGGATGACCATTCAATGTGGCATTTGAAAGAACTTTAACAAATCCTTTAATTTACTCATGCTGGAATCTGTCTGGAAATTCTCCTGTTAATCTGCCCTCAAGCTCTTGCTGTCCTTCAAGTGTACTTTTCTGTAGGATTTTGTAAACTTTACATACTACCCTATGAGCTGGTTGTTAATTTAGTGAATAAATAACTAACATTTTGGGAATGGGTGGGTATTTTAGGGGAATAGTTTTATTTCTTACATTATGAGCCGTACAAATAAAATACACCATGCAGGTGCTTAAACCCAATAGGCTACGTCCCCTGAGTGTGATAGAAATGTTTAATGGTTTGTTTGGTTTGGAGTTTGTCTGGACTATTCTTAGCCATGTCTGGGGAACCTCTCAAGAACTTTCTGGTGCTACACATGTGTGGTGCTTTTTTAATTCCCCCCTGTTTTATTAGTGCACAGTGCTTTGGTTGAGCTTATTACCTCACAAATATTAGACAGGTTTGTTGTCCTTCTGAGTTCCAGCGAAAGACCACAAACAACTGTGGGATTGTTTGGGAGGTAGCTGCTGTAGCTGAGCAGCTACAACACTGTCATTCCTGCTCTTGTCTCTGTAGACAATGTACAGTAAAGAAGTTCTGTAGTCAGACCGCATCAGTCTGGAGGCTAAGTTGAAAAATGAACAAAGAGATTCAGCTTGTTATTCTAGCAAGTGTTATTCCAGATGTTATTTACAGGAAAAGATTAGCCTACTAGCCACAAACATCCTTTTTCTCTCTGTCTTTCTGCATTTTTATCCAACATTTATCAGGATGTAGACTAAAGCATACAGTATCTGCAGTTTCCAGGTTTTAAACTTACATAATAGTTTACCTAAAAATTTAAATTCTGGCATCATTTACTCACCCTCATGATGTTCCGGATTCATTGAAAAGATTCAACTCACAACAACAACTAATTTGCATGAAATTTACGCTTTCATGAATGCACCAATGAGAGAATTTCAGAAAATAATTAATTAAATTTCAGCCAGTTCCTCATTCAACACTATTGTATGGCTTAGAAGACTTGGAATACTGGAATACTTTGAGTATGGGCCACTTTTATGATTTTTGTGTCCTTTTCAAAGCTTGAATGCCTCAAAAGTCCTATTTATTGCAATTGCATGGAAAAAGAGCAACCAGTACATTTCTTTAAAATATGTTATTTTGTGTTACATGGAAGAAATAAAGTCATACATGTTTAAAACAGCATGATGCTGAATAAATAATGACAAAACTTTCATTTTTGGATTAACTATTCCGTTAAAAGAAATTCGGGAGAGACCAGTGTAAACAAGAAAACCAGTATTTGATTTTGACATTTCAGTGATGATGTGTACGATGCAGACCGGTGTAAGGGGTTCATGACATTGACAAAGTAGGAAAGAGGCAGTGACACACTGATCTCAGAACAGCTGTGTGTGTGGGTGGGTTTGGTTGGTTTACGAGGAAATTTTTTTAGGTTACAAACTGGTAATTACAAGGGTATTATTCTATAAATGTAGTTTATGAGGACATTTCTAGTGTCCCAATAATTTAAATCGGTTAATAAACATACTAAACGATGTTTTTTTGACAATGTAAAAATGCAGAAAGTGTTTTGTGAGGGTTAGGTTTAGGGGTAGGGTTAGGGGATAGAATCTATAGTTCGTACAGTATAAAAATCATTATTTCTATTGAGAGTCCTCATAAGGGTAGCTGCACCAACGTGTGTGTGTGTGTGTGTGTGTGTGTGTGTGTGTGTGTGTATGTGTGTGTGTGTGTGTGTATGTGTGTGAAAAGAGACAAAAAGCCAACAGCACGGGTTGAAATAAGAACATACATAGGGGGATTTTCTTGGATATGTATGATGGAACGAAGCTGTAAAACAAGTTTACTCTGTAACAGTTTACAATAAGGTTCCATTTGTATTAGTTTAAGTCTATACTAAAGACTTATCTATTCAGCCAGGAATACACCTAATTTATCCCTCAATTCATAGCTATACTGCTTTAGTTAGGTCTGCCGGAACCAAAAACACTTCTCTTATTCTTTAACACTGCTTTAAAATGGCATCTATGCTAATTTTATTTTATTTTTTTTCCCTGTCTAAACCCTCGGGATTATATCCTGAGGTTACCAGAGCCTGCCAGATCCATCTTCGATCCTGCCTGATGTCAGACTCTCACTGTGTCGCTGAGTGATGATGACCAACTGCAGCATGTGCCAGCCAGACTTCACTTCAGTCTACTAAGACAGACTTCACAGAGGATGAATTGATGCAGACTCAAAGACATGAGATTCTTTATGAGCCACTGTCTGAAGCATGGGCTTAGGATGGAGTTCACCAAAAATTACCTGCCATAAGCTTCCAGCCGGACTGTGATGCTCCTCACTGAATGATATCTTCAGTATATCAACTTGATCAAATGAGGGACAACACTCTCGTAAAAAAAAGAACTACATAGAAAATGAATTAACCACTAACAAAAGCCTTCATCAGCCAAAATCAAAGGACAATGGATCTACGTGTATTTCCTCAGTTAATTCAGGATGACTTCAAGGACTTCAACACTAAAACTAAAAGTTGTTCATACAAAATAATTTTGTTTAACCACTGACCCACAACACTTACTTAGTTTTACTAATTTTAACCACTAATAGTTCTAAACATGCATTAAATATCTAATATTGGCATTATATTCATTCATTTTCTGTTATACCATAATTTCATGTACAGCTGCTTTGAAATAACGCCTGTTGTGAAAAGCGCTATACAAATAAATTTGACTTGACTTGGCATTAGGTATCATGAACAAACAATGAACAATATATTTGTTACAGTATTTATTAATCTTTGTTAATGTTAGTTAATACATATACAATTGTTCATTGTTAGTTCATGTTAGTTCGTGGTGCATTAATGGAAACAAACTCAACTTTTGATTTTTAATTTGTATTAGTATATGTTTAAATTAGCATTAACGAAGATTAATACATGCTGTAAAAGTATTGTTCATTGTTAGTTTATGTTAACTAATGTTGTTAACTAACAATAACAAATGGAATAATAGAGTTTTTCCCTTTACTCTTAATTCAAGTTCCTGCTTTAACACTGTTGCATCATCTTCATATTGTGTGGCACTGCTATGAAAACTGAGTCACAAAGCCATGGAAATGTGGTTAGTTCAATAAATAATGTCAAAATATAAATTATTTTCATATTTAACTTGAAACTTTTTTATTTATAACATTTAATTAACACATTTATTTTAAAGGTATTTAATTTACTCTAATTGTTTTAAAAGAACAATTAATAAAATGTGTTTTTATATAATAATGTTTTTTTTTTTTCAGTGTTGGGGAAGCTACTTTAAAACTGTAGCTTGCCAAGCTACAAGTTACTCATGATTTAAAGTAGTTAAATTACTGTCACGCTGTTTTGAAAATGCAGTTAATATACATAACAAGCTACCAAACAGTAGCTAACTACATTGAAGCTATGTAATAAAAATGTACATTAAATATAAAAAAATTATTTTGTTATACAAAATAAAACAACAACAAAACAAAAAACACAGTGATGAACAGCTGCGTGTGACAAATAGTTTAGAAACTAAATATTTCTCTATAAAAAGAGAGAAGACACAAAATACTCACAGGGTGGGGGTTTAAATACTGCCTTTAGTACAGACTGTCAAGCTACAATAAAAAGTATAGAATATTGTAAGTACTGTAGCTTCGTTATTATCAGTTAGTTACTCTCCAACACGTACTGTAGATATGTTTAAGTTCATAAAAGTCTAGTCAATATTTCAATGGCTCAGAGCAAGTGTTGGAGTGTTCCCTAGGTGGTACCATTTACAGTTACTCAAGTAAACGTTTGATCAGGGCTGTATTGCTTTTAAACTAGTGTCTGTGCCCTCTTCCAGGTGTGTCTAAGTGGGCTGGTTGGCGGAGTGTGAAAGACAGAGTCTCAGGCTGGTAGCATGGCTGATCATGGTGACTTTGATCTGTGGAGCATCGGGTGCCTCCTCTTTTCTGACAGTCGAGGCACTGATATGCCAAATGCTGCCCTTTTTCGCCTCGCAGGAACAAAAACCTGAGCAGTACATGCAGTCATAGAGGGTAATTACAGTTTAGCTCCTGTAAATTAAAACCTTTTTAATTAATACATATAAATGTAATAAATCTTGCTAAAACGTGTTTTGTCAGGTAGTCTAAGCTAAAAGAAAAAGTCAAAAATATTCAAAAATAAATACAGTTTCTACTTATGTTGTTCTGAGCAGCGTAGATGCAGCATCACACAAAAAGCATTCAATTACAAGGGTACTGTATATTAAGACAAAGCGAGTAATATTTGTTTAGTCATTATTTCATGATCTCAACATTGCAGCGCTCAGGATTTTCATGTGTGTACACCGAAAAAAAAAAAAAGTAAATTACTGAGTGCACGTGTAATGTAGCAGTTGCACAGTGTGTGTTTTTTCAGTATGTGCAAAGAAATGTTCATCTGTATGCATATATTGAGAAGTGGGTTTTGATGTGTAACTCTTATCTATAAACATTGCATAATTTTTTTTCATCACAGATATTAAGGCTCCCTTTGCCATGTTTTTGGCCCTCCTATCAGTTTCCCAGTCCGTGTTCCCAAATTAAAGTAAAAGAAAATCAATGTCCCCCCGCTTGTTATAGACAAACTATTGATCATCCTCCCTCACCATCCTTACCAATTGTCTTCTAGATTATTCAAAAACCCACAATTTGGCTTTTGTATGCCTGTAGGTCATTAATCAAAGGCCCAGCATTTGAACAGACAAGCCAAGTTCTCGTTAGTGAAGGTCTTCAGTAAGTTTAACTGTTCAATCTGCATTCAAGATCTATGGCAAGTAAAGTGATGCAAAACCCCACAAGTGTGTTTACTTATCTATCTAAATAAGGACATACTATTGTCACGACAGCACCAGGCTCTCCCTCACTGTCAGTCACTTGCTCTCACTCGCCTGCATTCTAATCACTCACACCTGCAGCTCATCTTCAATTCATTTGGACACACACTTAAACCACACTCTCACCCTCAGTCAGTGTCTAGTCTTGCTGTAGGCACCATGGACTCTCCCTCTGCTCTGACACTGTGACTTGCTGCATCTCTGTATGTCGCCAACCTGTTTTACCAACGCTCTGTTCAGTAATTTCAAGATAAGTGACTTTGAATGTTTAGAGTGTATGGCATGCTGACTTACCAGTATTAACCCCACTCATGTTTTGATGAACTGATCTGAATTTGCAAGATTAACGAAGCCTGGGTGACTCCTATGTGTGTTTGTGTGTCTTTCTCTCTCTCTCTCTCTCACTCTCACTCTCACTCTCTCTCATTCATATATATAATTTCATGAATGTCCCTGTAACACTTCTCAGTGAAAGGAGGCGAGAAGCAGATTTCCTGGTTCAGGTAAGCGTTTTATTCTCTCCACTGCAGCAAATACACTCTTTCAGAGCTTTCACAGTGTTCAATAATTCACTCTAAAAATAAACAAACTACTTCACAAAAATAAACTCTCAGCTTTGCAACAATAAGCTCTTGGCTTCACAATAGGGTCTCTGGTGCCCAGGCTCTCTCTCGTCTACTTGCGGTCTGGCTCTATTTATGCCGCTCTCCCCATGCTCACTGAAATTAGAGACAGGTGTTAGACATAATTTAGCTCAGGTGTAAGCGCCCTTACCGCTTTCTCTCATCTCTCCGGAGAGATGCTTGACCACGCCCCCACTGCCACAGTCCCCTTACCTGAGTGTTACTTCCCTGTCATACTTGACCCCACTGTGTCAGTGCTGGATATGTGACTGTGATCATTGTATGAACTTCATGTCTTGAGATGCAGACCAACTCCCCTTTATGCCAGCTTGAAGCTCAAGTTCTCTGTTTCGGCATGTGCTGTGTATTGTTACCTTTAATGGATCTGTGCCTTCTGCCATTGTCCTGTGTTTAACCAAAGATTATTGTCTAAGACTTTATGCCTAACCTGTGATACTCCGAGCACACTACCTGTTTCACTTGTGTTCTCTTGAAATAAACTCCCGCATCTGGGTTCATCACAGCTCCTGCGCTGGTGTCGTTACAACTATGGACTTCTATAGTTATGTAAAGCCAGTTATAATGAATATTATTTTTTAATAAAAAAAAAAAAAACTATTTAATTTATGGAGGACATACTATATGCTACTGATTTATATGGGTCAGTTACATGACACTCAATTGTAATCTATTACATTTTTCAAAAATATGCAATTCACACAACAATTACTTGAATAACCTCTAATATGATTTCAGTTACTGAGTTCAATACTAAGCCATTCAATACTTTTTTTTTCTGGGGCTTAAAGTAAAAAATGTCATGTGGTGAAACCCTTTTTCTCAAAGTCTCATTGAAAGCTGAAATTCTTGAAAAAGAAATTTTGGCACGAGTAGTGCAGAATAATCTTTTACTATTATTTCTTTTAAAGAGGACATTATGCAAAATCCACTTTTGTTTTTTTTTTGGATTTTGACACCATTTTGTTTTAACATAATGTGTCCCCAGTGTGTGTAGACAACCACAAAATATGGTAAAAGACCATCCCCTCGTTCCTTTCCTTTCCCCATCAATAAAAAAAAGTGTCTGAGTCGTTATGACGTCAAAATGGGAAACACGGCTGGCAAAGAGATCTGCCCGAGTATTGGATTCGCCCTCATTAAAACCTTAGCGAGCAGCGCACAGTCCACCATATTTATCTCCTCGCTAGAGCTGCTTGTGCTAACTCGGACTGCTTCATCAATGATGGTGAATACAATGCTGAATTTACTTCAAAGCTAAGGATCAAGGATGGATCGATACCAACTCTCCTTGACCCAACTTCAGATTTGCAAGTCATAAGTTTCGCACTTAATACTTTTTAATGTTTGCAATTTGGCTTTCTGAATTTGCTTGTTTGCACGTTGCGCAAAAAAACGCTTGTTTTGAAAACATTGTGCTTTGTGTAACATAGCAACTAGTCCCTAACTACCTTATTCCATAACAATGAAGCTGTAGCTCTGTTTCGGTTACAATATAAACTGATTGGCATCCTCCACAGTCCCGCTCGGTGTAAATAAAAACGGTCATTATTTCAAAAGCGATTCTGAAACGATAGTGGTATTTTCGACAACTGTTTTTCATATTTCATAACTTGACCGGTGTTATCCACAGTAGAGTAAGATTATTGACTTAGTGTGTTCTCTGTGTTATAATTTTTTTTTTTTTTTTTTTTTTTTATAAACTGTTTAATTTCTCCTGCATTGTCCCTGAGGTATCCATGGCACCAGCAGGAAAGGCACAGCCCACTTCTAGAAAGGGGTGTGGGGAGCAGCAGCTCCTTTGCATTTAAAGCTACAGACACTAAAACAGCCCATTTGGAACAGGGCTACAAAACAGGAGTATAAAGGCATGGTAGAATAAATTATCTGTAAGGTATTTTGAGCTGAAACTTGACAGACACCTTCTGGGGACACCCAAGACTTATATTACATTGTATAAAAAGGGGCATAATATGTCCCCTTTTTAAAAAAAAAAAAAAAAAAAAAAAAAAAGCATTAAACATTTTATAAGTAGATTCATATTTGAAAAACTTCTCTTTTGATTTGTCACCAAATCAAGTCATGGTGAAACCAACATGTACTGTATGTAGTCATTTTGTTGTAATGGGATATAAATGTAAACTTGTCTTCCTGTTTCCTCTTGCAACTTCACAAGGTCCTTTGCTGTTGTTCTGGGATTGATTTGCACTTTTCACACCAAACTACATTCATCTCTAGGAGGCAGAATGCATTTCCTTCCTGAGCGGTATGATGGCTGCGTGGTCCCATGGTGTTTATACTTGCATACTATTGTTTGTACAGATGAACGTGGTACCTTCAGGCTTTTGGAAATTGCTCCCAAGGATGAACCAGACTTGTGGAGGTCCACAATTTTTTTCTGAGGTCTTGGCTGATTTCTGTTGATTTTCCCATGATGTCAAGCAAAGAGGCAGTGAGTTTGAAGGTAGGCCTTAAAATACATTAACAGGTACACCTCCAGTTCAGTACACCTCCTATCAATGCTAATTGTCTAAAGGCTTGACATCATTTTCTGGAATTTTTCAAGCTGCTTAAAGGCACAGTTAACTAAGTGTATGTAAAGTTTTGACCCACTGGAATTGTGATATATAGTCAATTAAAAGTGAAACAATCTGTCTAAACAATTGCTGGAAAAATTACTCATGCCATGCACAAAGCAGATGTCCTAAACAACTTGCCAAAACTATAGTTTGCTAATATTAAATTTGTGGAGTGGTTAAAATGGTTTTAATGACTTCAACCTAAATGTATGTAAACTTCTGACTTGAACTGTACAGTGCATTCAGAAAGTATTCAGACCCCTTTTTTCACATTTTATGTTGCAGCCTCATGCTAAAATGCTTTAAATTATTTATTTTTTCACCTAAATCTACACTCCATACCCCATAATTACAAAGCAAAGAACTGATTTTTTTATAACTGAAATATCACATGGACATAAGTATTAAGACCCTTTGCTATGACATTTTAAATTAAGCTCAGGTGCATCCCATTTCTCTGGATCATCTTTGAGATGTTTCTACACTTTGATCGGAGTCCACCTGTGGCAAATTCAATTGCTTGGACATGATTTGGAAAGGCACACACCTGTCTATATAAGGTCTCACAGCTGAAAATGTGTATCAGAGCAAAAACCAAGCCATGAGGTCAAAGGAACTGCCTGCAGAACTCAGAGACAGGATTGTGTTGAGGCACAGATCTGGGGAAGGCTTGAAAAAAAAAAAGGCTTCATTGAAGGCTTCCAAGAGCACACTGGCCTCCATAATTCTTAAATGGAAAAAGTTTGGAACAACCAGGACTCTTCCTAGAGCTGGCCGCCTGGCCAAACTGAGCAATTGGGGGAGAAAGGCCTTGGTAAGAGAGGTGTAAGGCCGATGCCAAGATGTCTGATAGCCCAACACACATCAATTCATGGAATAACAAAGAACTTTTGACTTCAGACAACATCTGAACTCTCTTACAAAAGCTGCCTGAATATCACCACGTGTGATAAATTGCAAATCACCTTGCTGCCCCTCTTCTTTCTCTCCCCCTTCTCCCCTTCAGCAGTTCAGGACCAGTACAAAGACACAAGATTTATATGTAAAAATATAACAAATACCATGAAAACAAAGAATACAACTGTATGTGTTTGATATCTTTTAAGAGGTCTCTGGTATAATGGTCTCTTTCCCATGTTGGTAAAACTAATGGTGACAAAGTTATAAGGTCTTTGCCAAATACTGCATAATTCTGGAGGTCTATCCCCCTCCTTGACCTACAACTTAAATGATCTCCTGTAAGGGGATAAACCCAGGAAGCCAAGAACCCATTCACCCCCAAATTCAAAGGATAATTCCATTTGATACACAATGTTTTCTGTCTGGATATTTAAGGAGGGTTGGCAAGGAACTCTGGGAGTCTGTAATCAGATCTCCCACACTGTCGCTGTGTGTTAGTTTTATTGCCAGGTATGTTCCTCTGACATTTTCTGATCATATGTGAAACTGGGTTTGATTGAATTCTTGTAACAATGTTTTATATCCTACTTGGCAAATAAATTGTTATTATTTGATTTATTCTGAATTCTTCCAAAATCATTTGTAACCGGTAGATTGTGTTAAGATACTGTTTGTTACTGCATATAAGACCAGGATAAGACCATTACTGAAGCTTAATGATAGGAGAAGCCATGTAAGACTTCAGTCACTGTTTATCGTCCGTCATAGCAAGTTGTGTGTAAGTGTCTAAGCGATTGGTATCATCTGATTATGAGAGAAACCAAATCAGATGATATTTAGATTACCCTGCAACCTCTGACTTATGATGTGAGATCCTTGTAATTGAAATAACGGCCGGCATGAGACTCTAAGCGACATTCAAGTATTGATCGAAAGGACAAATGAAAATTAAGATGATTCAGAGTAATCAATAAATGAAAGACCAAATTAAAAGAATGATCAGAAATGAATTAGAGCTGTAATCTAAATTAGAGGTCAACTAACATTGGAGTCAGATAAAATTGATAACGGAGTCAATTAATAAAGTGCAAATTAATAAGTGGTTTGGTTCAGAGCTCAGAAAAGACAGAACAACGCAGAAACCTTCAGGGGCCATTCTATTGGAATCCGACATCGGACCAAATATTTTTAGCAATACCCCTTTCCTTTTATTTACAGAGGTTACCAAGAACCTGATGGTCACTCTGGTTGAGCTCCAGAGTTCATATGTGGTGATGGGAGAAACTTGCAGAAGGACAACCATCACTGCAACACTCCACCGATCTGGGCTTTATGGCAGAGTTACCAGACAGAAGCCTCTCCTCAGTGCAAGACACAAAAAACCACCTAAAGGACTCTAAGGCTGTGAGAAACAAGATTCTCTGTTCTGATGAAACTAAGATTTAACTGTTTTGCCTCAATTCCAAGCGTCATTTATGGAGGAACCCAGGCACCACTCATCACCTGTGCAATACCATCCCAACGGTGAAGCATGGTGGTGGTAGCATCATGCTGCGGGGGTGTTTTTCAGCGGCAGGCACTGGGGGACTGGTCAGGGTTGAAGGAAAGCTGAATGCAGCAAAATACAGAGATATTTTTTATGAAAACCTGGTCCAGAGCGCTTAGACTGGGCCGAAGGTTCACCTTCCAACAGGACAATGATCCAAAGCACACAGCCAAGACAATGCAAGAGTAAATAAAGATATATGTAGACTTATCTGGTGTGTGTTGTTATCATGAAGGTAAGAACAGAGGAGAAATGTAATATGTAATGGGAATGTATGCGGGTAACCGTAGCTGTAGCACAGGCCCAAGTGTGCACCCAAGGGAATGGCTAAATAACTGTGTATGTGGGGAATAAAATATAAATATTCAGTATTGGGCAGACGTTTGAGTGCTGTCCCAGCCGATGACAGAGTCCTCTGTCACGGTGATATTTTTTATTTTTTAATAAATTAGCAAATTTATCAAAACTCTGGGTTTTGCTTTGTCATTGTGGGGTAGGAGTGTAGATTGATGTGAAAAAATAATAATATAAAGCATTTTAGTATAAGGCTGCAACATAAAAAAAATGAAGGGGTCTGAATACTTTCTGAATGCACTGTGTGTATATGTATGTATATATATTGTATAAAATGCTATAAATATTTATAATATGTGTGTGAAACCAACATGGACACAAAGATTACATTTCTTGAAACATGCGTTTTAAATTTTCTCCTTTTTTTATCACCTCAGGCAACCATATTTGTCAATGACACTGTATAATGCTAATTATAATTACTACTTTTTTATATTTAACAACTTCTGTGAATATATTTCTCCCAAAACTATAAGAACGCGAGCGCACACACAAAAGCAACAAACATTATACACATCATTCCAAGGAGATCCAAGCTCCAGTTGACACTTGTGCCTCCATCTATGCAGTGAAGTGTAAATCAAACAAAGGGGGAGGTTGTCCTAATGAGCTAGGGATGAATTTTTAACTAAAGCGCATGCTGATGGTAGCAGAGTGATCGATTTACTGTGCTTTCTCTTTTGTCTCTGCTTATTTGCTCTCCCCTCTGATGTTCAGTGGCCCATTCTTTCTTATCACACTGCCAACCAGAGGCATCAGGCCCACCGCGTGTCTGTCATCATGTCAGTGCAGGGGTTCGAATAAAATCCAGGTTTGAATTAAATGATGGCAGCACCAGATTTTAAGAGCGCCGTCAGGTTCATTTATTTCCTGGTTTGACCTTGGTGCAGCACCCTTTAGAAGAGCAATAGGCAGCTCATGCTGTTTTTCATTTTGCCTCACTCTGTCATTTTGCCCCCTTCTGCATCTCTCCCCAGCCTGTGCTGTCAGTGTTTCCAAAGACGCAACACACAATAATGGTGACATCTCTGACTAATGTTCATGGCTGCATCTCATACTCTTCAGGATTTACTTTTTTGTTATCTCTGATTCACAGTCATCCGAAAAGAATACCTCCTGACCTTGAATCAGCCAAAGCGTTTTAGTGCATCATTCTTTGGTGAATGATTGTTTTTTTTAAATAATAAAAAAAGCTTCTAGAAAGCTTTATCTCTTCCACCAATTTTTGCTCTGCCTTTCCTAACCCTAAAGATAAATATGGATGTTGATAACTACAGCATTTCTATAGAGTCATAGGGAATTTCTAAGCTGAGAACAAAGAAAGCAGTGCAGCTTAACACCCATCTGTAAGGCCATTACACACCTGACACCAAACGGATTTCCTTCATTTCCATGCAGACAAAATTACTTTTGACCTATCTGACCCTTTTAAGGACCTCCATCTACCATTTGTATTGTGCTGGAGATGTATTGATCTACATCACATGGTAAAATTGGCTGTGGTTCAGTCAAGAAAGCCACAGTGGTATAAAGAGTTCAGATAGCCTTGGGCAATTTATTCATATTGATCAAAGGGCATGGTGAAGAGCTTGCTTTTGTTTTTGCACCTTTCAAGTTAAGCTCAAGTCTATCAAACAGCCCCCTTTCTCCCATTGTTTCTACTGTATCTCATTGAGCAGCCATTTTATATTGATGAAGATACAGAGAGAGATACAACCTAATCAACATTAAAGGGATTGTTCACCCAAAAATGAAAATTCTCTCATTATTTACTCACCCTCATGATATCCCAGGTGGATATGACTTTCTTTCTTCACCAGAACACATTTGAAGAAAAATAGAAAAATATCTTAGCTCAGTAGGTCCTTAAAATGCAAGTGAATGGAGATTTCTCTTTTAAAGCTCCAAAAATCACAGACAGTTAGCATAAACGTCATCGATCTGACTCCAGCAGTTAAATTAATGTCTTCTTAAGCCACGCGATCGCTTTTGGTGCAAAAAACATAAATATTTAAGTACTTTTTTTAAAACTCTAAATCATGCTTCCATTCTGCAGCAGTAAACGTGTGTGACATAATTGCATTGGCATTTGAAACGCAAGAACTGAGGCACGTGCGTCACTGTAGGAAGAGCAGTGCTGTTTACAAGTGAGGAGGAACTATGTACAGTAGCTAGGTTGATTTTGGTTTAGATCTGTATTTATCTGTTTCTTTACTCACAATAGTGCATTTGTGTGCTCATCCTCGATGTCTTAACCGAGTGGAGAATGTGAGATTACCTCTGTATCATGGTAACTAGAATACGTCACACGAGAGACCGCGTGATCTCCACCCTCATGTGAAGCTTACCGTAAGCAATGATTTAGAGTTAAAAAGTACTTACATATTGATATTTTTCGTGTCAAAAGCAGTCGTATCACTTTAGAAGACATCAGTTTAACAGCTGGAGTCGTATTGATAAAGTTTATGCCGACTGTCTGTGATTTTTGGAGCTTCAAAAGATAAATCTCCATTCACTTGCATTTTAAGGACCTACTGAGCTAAGATATTTTTCTTCAAATGTGTTCAGGTGCGAAAAGAAAGTCATACACACCTGGGATATCATGAGGTTGAGTAAATAATGAGAGAATTTTCATTTTGGTGTGAACTATCCCTTTTAGTTGAATTGTTTGCCAGTTTTTTTTTTTTTTTTTTTTTTTTTTGTTCTTCAAATTAGAACTGTGGAGGTAAAAACGAACATATTCACAATGTGTCCATGATGGTGCTGAGCATATGTTGACAAGTTTGGGAGGTGCTATTTCAGCAATAATGAATCACACATTTAAATAGAAAATTCCTATTTGTGAAATCATATTGTTTTCACAAGATGTATTGCAATTGTTCTATAGCAAACTATACCACCATTCCAAAGGACATCTGTGTCAACAACTAAAACATTAGGCCTGTAGAAAGTCTGTAGAAATATAGTCTGTACGTCTGTGTGAAATGGGGAAGTGGTTTGTACACAGCCTTATCGTCTGTGTCTTCACTTGACACATATGTCATTAGTTAATTCATCTTACAGATAGATGTACTTGAGTTGCACAGAAACCTCTACTACACTGCCAGGAATAAAGAATGAGTCAAGGTGAGGATGTCATTATGGGAGTATTATATCTGCAGATAGGCTGCGGTGAACTTGTCAGGATATATAATGCACGCAAGAGGACTCCTCTGACACACCCCGGTCTCATCATATTTCCTAAGACTATTCCGGATATCCCACTGACTGGCAAGAGAGTCTGCATTTGGGATGACTTACACATACAGTGCAATTGAGCATCTTCTGCCTGTCTAAGATGAATAGAGACTGTAAGGTCATAGAGACTCTCCGATACTGCCATAGGACATCCTTCAAAATTAAGTGAGAAAGACACAGTCTTCTGTTCTTTAATTTAATTGAAAGGTCACCAGTTATGTAGCAGCAGCTATCCTATAATTAGCTCCCTTGTATAATTATTAACCCATTTAAATGACTGCTTTGACCCAACAATGACATGCTAGCATGGTGGCTGACATGTACCACACGTGTCACAAAGTGCATTTATTTTTGTAGTAGCAGTGATGGAAATCTTTATCACATTCTTCACTGTTGTCCAAAAGAGGCAGTTATTGTCAGAACTACTGACTATACAGCCTGATTTCAGTACCATACACAGCTATACGTACATAATATTTAAACATACTGTGACAAGGAGGAGGGCATGGCCCAGCCGTGATGATGCACGGCTGGCGCTGAATCAACTGATCAGCGGGAGAGCGAAATAAATGGGAGCCGGAGGCGCCAGATTGAGAGAGAGAGACGCAACGAGGCCGCCAACTGTGCATCGTCACGGCCCGGCCACGCCCTCCTCCTCATCACACTTACATATCTGTATGTTTGTAAGACATGGAAACTAATGTAGGGCCTTGGCCCACTTAAAATGGCAGCAGAGACCGCATGGCCCTTTGTTCTATGGTCAAAAGGAGAGACATTGAACTCAGTTTCCCAAGGTCCTTCACAAATTCACAACTGGATGCGAATTCCCGCCCATGGACCCAGGCTTAAACGCCATTGGTCGAGTGGCCTACGACCGATGACGTCATCTCGTCAACAAAACCCGCGGACAGATGAATTTCGCTCTCTCTGTGCTAAGCTCTGCCTGGCTCTAAAGGTACATCTGTACTGTGCACGTACTGAAGGAGTTTTCCCTCCGTTTGGACTGAGAACAAAGTGACCACGTTTTTCTAACCTCGCCATTTGGCCACGGTAGAGTAAGATTAACTTAGCTTTGTTCAAGTCTTATAGTATACTTATATCAACCGGTTCAGTTTCACTGTAAAGCAACAGTGAATTCATTTTGAAAAACGGAAAGGCGACCAGTTTCCCTTCTCCCTCTTTTTCATTCAACGTTGACTATCTGCATTCTTCCCCACCGCTGGATCCGAAGAATAAAGCAGAGACGCGTCTTTCCGCTGACGAGCGTAAGACAAGGAACCATCCAGACCGTTTCTCCTGACCGCTCAATGCAACAGGAATTCCAACGGACAAACCTACTGAAATCACACAGGATTTCCCAAGTAAGGCTTGATATCTGGGCAGATTTAGTTTAGAAACTGTGACTTTTCTTGTGAATCTAAATCGTATTTTTGATTCTAAATGCTGATGTTTTGAATATATATATATATTTGTATGTTAAACTCTGCTCGCTGTTTCAAGTGGGGATATTTGTTTTAGTTTCTTTTGGGGTTACGTTTGTTTTGTTGAGTGATTTGAACTAGTAATTCAGTCCCGCTGTTACGAGCGGTTACCCTTAACTAAACTGCATGCATTCTTCCTCGCTCCCGCTCGCTCTCACTCTCTCTCTCTCATTGATATTCATTGAGTGAGCGGCGCCTCAGTTCGTGTTCGACTCAGGCTGGTGAACCAAATTCTCCCGCCTGTTTCGTCAGTTCCTTTGTGTGTCCGCTCATTTCCACCCGCACGTGGGATCAGCTCCATTTTGGACTTAACCCTCCATTCTGAACCTGATCCTCCATTTTGATTCCTTGGTTACCACACCGGGACACACACACACACACACACACACACACACACTAGCATATAGCTCCACTGTTAGCTTAGGATATCATTGATTTTAACTGGATTATATTCGGAGAGTATTGGCTGTGTTCACTTCGCCGGCACATGCGGCCATTGGTTCCCTGTTCTCCATCGGCCTTTCGGCTGCCAACTCCGTCAGTCTCGGTACACTCCAAAGACAAATGGGTGAACTTAACGATGAAATGCCAGAAATCCAAGAGAGACTCCTATTACAACAAGAACAGTTACAAGATCTGGGTAAAACCCTACAGGGTATCATACTCACTGTGAACATGCACTCAGCAATCCTAAATAACACTTTGCATGCTCTGGATGCCTTGTCAGAAGTGGTGAAGTCAGACATAACATATGTACGAATGGTTAGAGATCTAATGCATGACCTTGTAAGGGAAATTAGCATGTCAGTTAACAGCCTGAGTGGGGGAAAGATCCCATCCTACCTAGTTCCCCTAAACATGGTTGAACAAATCCTTAGATCGGCCACTACCACTGTTGTGCAAACTACTCAGATACATCTGGCATACAGCCTTGGCAGTGCTATACCCATCCATGTAAACCCTCAGAACCTAGAGATAGGATTTATCCTCAACTTACCCATTATAGAGAAACAGAACATTTACCGACTGAAATCCATATTGAACGTTGGGTTTTGGAAGAATAATGTACATGTACATATCAAAACACCACCGGTGCTTGCCTACCACGATGATGACCCCTCTCTCTACCTTATTCCCAATCTGAGCATGTGTACGAACACCAAGGACATACATTGGGTTTGCCCCAGCAACCCCTTTATCAGAGATATAACCAACCACCTGTGCGGTCTGAGGGCTGACACCCCAGAGCAACAATGCCAGGCTAGTATGTCTATTAAAGACGAAGGGACAGAATCTAAGGTAGAAAGAGCTGGTAGTCGATGGCTGGTCAGTACCCCTGCCACCGAGATTCTAATGTCATACGACCGTCATGACACAAACACTAAGTTAACAATCCCAAACCAAACGGTGTTCTTGAAGGTCCCACAAGGGGCCACGGTACATACAGCCGATATTGTCCTCCACCATCTCAGTCCAGAGAGACATGATTCAGAGATTGAGATGATGGACGCATTCAGAGGCCACAACCTCACTATTGACGACACCCTTCAACAACAGCTTCTAGCTGAAGGGACCAAATTAGTAAAGTTCAGTCTCAAATCGACTGGGCTCACGACTACGTTTTTCAATCGTATAGGAAAATTATCGGCTTATCAAGAACACTCCATCAGTTTGACTGCCCTTGGGCTCCTCCTTAGTGGTTGGATCATCACGGCAGGTATCGCATACGCTATGTACAGACACATTCAAACACTACACACTAGACTGGATGCATTGACACTCATTCCACAGCGTTTCAAGCTCCTGTCTACCCCTCTACCACTAACTGCTCCTAACTCTGCCCCGGAACAGTTATTTTAACTAACAATCTTTCCCTTTTTCCTTTTCATAATC
The DNA here is from genome assembly GCF_019703515.2 of Myxocyprinus asiaticus. Taxonomy (NCBI): domain Eukaryota; kingdom Metazoa; phylum Chordata; class Actinopteri; order Cypriniformes; family Catostomidae; genus Myxocyprinus; species Myxocyprinus asiaticus. The sequence goes on from NC_059347.1 coordinate 21,470,093, forward strand.
ATTGAAAACTCAGGGATAACAAAGGGTTGTTGCAATGTTTGATGTGTTTTACCAATGTGAAGTGCTGTTTTGATAGAAATTATGTTAGCTAGCCTAGTTAGAATTCATCTGCCCAGATGTTACCTACTATGACTGCCCAGGTATCAAAAGCCTTTATGAACTTTATCTCACTCTCTCTCTCTCATTGATATTCATTGAGTGAGCGGCGCCTCAGTTCGTGTTCGACTCAGGCTGGTGAACCAAATTCTCCCGCCTGTTTCGTCAGTTCCTTTGTGTGTCCGCTCATTTCCATTCGCACATGGGATCAGCTCCATTTTGGACTTAACCCTCCATTCTGAACCTGATCCTCCATTTTTTTTTTATTCCTTTGTTACCACACCTGGACACACACACACACACACACACACACACACACACTATTATATAGCTCCACTGTTAGCTTAGGATATCATTGATTTTATTTTTGGATTATATTCAGATAGTATTGGCTGTGTTCACTGGCTGGCCGCCAAATTCTCCCGCCTGTTCCGTCAGTCCCTTAGTGTGTCCGCTCATTTCCACCCGCACGTGGTATTAGCTCCATTTTGGATTTAACCCTCCATTTTGAACCTGATCCTCCATTTTGATTCCTTGGTTACCACACCGGGACACACACACACACACTAGCATATAGCTCCACTGTTAGCTTAGGATTTCATTGATTTTAACTGGATTATATTCAGATAGTATTGGCTGTGTTCACTACTGCTTGTTTATAATAAATCTTGTTATATTATAAGTACTCCTGTTTGTTTTTGTTTGAATGTTGTGTTGAAGCCAACCTCTGCCACGTGAAGAACTCCCAAGCTACCTCAGAGTACTATTATGTTGTTGGTATTAGAAACTAACTGTAACTAGATTACTGTTGGATTTGCGTATCAAAATAATTGAACTAGGTTTCCCCTTTGATTATTTTGATTAACAATTAAGATACTCAACCTACAGGGTAGATTTTATTCTATGAGACTCAGTCAGTAACTTGCTATCATTTTTCTCTTTTCAAAGAGTGGTGCCCCGAGAATAGAGTTTAATGAATTAAATTCTATTTAATTACTATTTAGCTACTGGATTATTCCATAATTAATAACAATTAATTATTGATCATTTCTGGAGAATGGTTTGTTAAATTCTATTTAGTTATTTAATTGTTATTTGATTTTTCCATAATTAATAACAATTAATTATCGATTATTTCTGATAGTAAAACTGATTTAAACAACCAGTAGCACCTACACTAACAATATGGATGTTTTGACAGCATCTAAAGCGTAAAAACATTTTTACATATTTACTGCTTTAGAAACGTAATCCATATTTGCAAATCCATTATAAATATATTTGGACATTATAATGGGGTCTGTTTCTCTGTCCTTCCGGGGGTGGGGTGCCCATAAGTGTTTCTCTGTCTGGTGACTGTACCGCCATCTCAGAAGAGCTGCCGAAACGCAAGAGTTGCTGCCGGTACTGTGAAGTAATTTTTTTTGTCATTACTTCTTACTGGTGCATACTAGCTCGCTTTGCGCATTGGTTGTAACACTTCTTGATGCTGCAATTTTTCAGTTTTAAATCAGTGCGGGATGTGACTTACGGCTGCTATGGCAGATGAAAACAAAGATCGCTTAATAAAAGGCTTGAATTTGTGTTTATTCCTCACACAGAGCTCTCTGAAAACTTGGGTATTGCGCAATGTCAAATTAGGTAAATGCATCAAATGTGTTAAATAAATGTGATGGCATTAAACATTTAGTTAATCTTATTGATTATAAATTTATTAAAATAACCAATTAATTCCATGAATTCAATATTCATGGTTTCAATAAGGATGCATAAACATTTGTACATCTTTAAAGTTAATACATAAAATTATTATGCTTTGCATGCTGCCAATACGTCAGTATTGTATGGATCTGTGTCTATGCAAACGTAAGCAAATGTAAGATTGCTTGAACTCACTATACGTAAGAATTAATTCTGCATGTAACAGCACCCTTTCTTCTTTATTCCAAGGCTGTGTTTGGAATGTAATACTAGCTTACTACTTACTGAATACTTACTGAATATATATACCGTATTTTGCTTATTATTTTTTTAATTGTAAGTGAAACTTTAGGCATTATTCCATTTATAAACGTTGTACAGTCACATGACCTCATCCTGTTACATGTTTAATCAATTGAGCGGCATCCAGTTATCATCTTGGACATACCATTAAATAAAATAAAAATAAAAAAAATAGCATTTTTAATCCAATTTTGTCTAAAAATGTCTTAACATTTGGCAGTCTGATAAAAGATCAGACTGATCTCACAGTGAAATCAGAAACAGTAGGTTGACTTTCCTTTAGCTAAAATTGGTCTGTGCATCCAGAATTTCAAAACACTGCCCTCAGTGGCCAAAGTGGTAGGTGTTATTGGGTGTATGGGCACAGGAGATCCTCATTTTCTGAGTGAAATGTCCATGGAGGGGCGCCAAATGCGAGTTGTTTTCAGCTGTACAGAATGTAATACTGTGAAGAGGAAAGCATATTTTATAAACTGAACCCCCAAACATATACTTAACCATCAATGGATTAAAAAAAAAAAACATTACAGGGGAAATCGCAACCTCTGAATCACACTCGTCACTGATTATGCAAATGTGATTATTTCCTGGTTTCATCACGTTATCCGAACCCAGGTCTCACATGCTGTTGAAGCAACACACTTCCAGTCACACCACAAGGGAAGGTAAACACACTTGAGCCGATGCAAAAATGTCTGATGGGAGATGGTGCTTGTCAGTGAGTCGGCATAATGTGTCATAATTCATCACAATATTCCATGATACAGTAAGTTCTATTCTATTCTGCCCATTTGGGCAAATGCATTAGGTCATCTTGTTATTCTATGCATATAAAATTTGCATACTGTGCACAGTAGGCTATACATAATATATACTACAGCAATAGTAAGAGTAGTGTGGTAGAATGGTAGTATGCTATTGCAGGTGCCAGTCCAAGAGTTGATGGGGCTGCTGTAGCTCAGTGGGTCACAGTGGGTTCACACCTGAGACATCCAAAGATGTTGATTGGTTCTGAAATCCATTCTCTTCCACTAAGCATTGCCATTATGCTCAGATTGTACACACTTTCCCTGCAGAAAAAAGGCATTTTCATTTTCTTAGTTTTTTCTTATTTTTGATTTTTTTTTAAGATACACATCAAAGCGTTTTTCAGTCATGACTCATATGGCATGACTCATCCCTCACCCTCCCAATTAAGAAAATTGTTAACCATTCATTCACCACAGTGAAGTTCTGGATTTAATAATCTTCCTTTACGAGCAATGAGTATGGAAGTCTCAGTCTAGTCCCAATGCCACAAGTCAGTATAGAGTGCTGTATTATTCAACGCATCATAGGGTCTGTGGTGCGGCATTCCAGAGTGGTAGCACAGATAAACTGACTGCACAGAGAGAAAGCAGACTTAGTTCCATCCTGTTGCTGAATACTTACTGAATATATATACCATATTTTGCTTATGTATAGCCTATTGTGCAAAATATATACATATTATTTACTTTGAATATTTTTAGTATTTTAAAAATTCAAGTATTGCAAAATAATTGCAAAATTCTGCAAAATTAGCTGCAAAAATAAAGGGCATCTTGTGGAGCACTTGCTTCTGTTTCACACATGACAATAAAAGACTGAGCACAAGCTGGTCCTGAATAAATTATTTAATCAATTACAATAATGACAATTGTCCATGTGCACAATTTTATTTTTTACTCAGTGCTTGTGCACTGTGGGATTTAAATGTATCCATGTGGCTCGAGTGATTTGACTACATTCACCAAAATTTGTTTAGATCCATTTGATGATTCAGTGACCGTTTCTGGTGATGCTAGAAGGTGGTGACAAATGAGTGTCTTGTGTGAAATTAGTTAATCACTGAATCAAAGATCAAAATAAAATTTTAATCCTTTAACATTTTTATGTCTACAGACCTACAAAGAGACTATAGTAGAGCTTTTAAGCATTAAAAGAACAAAGCAAATCTATAATTTCCCTACAGTTTGTGAGATGCTGAGCATGACTTTTATCAAAAGACAACAATAATAGTCTTATAATAATTATAATGAGTTTCAATAACATCCGTATGTTCCCTATCTGTCACTCACTCGATGTTGTGTCGATGTAGTGACACTAGGGGTCACTCTTGGGAGCCCGAGACACCTCTGGTCTTTGATAAAAGGCCAATGAAAATTGGCAAGTGGTATTTGCATGCCACTCCCCCGGACATACGGGTATAAAAGGAGCTGGTATGCAAACACTCATTCAGATTTTCTCTTCGGAGCCGAACGGTCTTGCTCATTGAGCTGAATTCTACTGTTCATTCACCTCTGCTGGGTCTGACGGCGCATTTCAGCGGCTTCTCCCTCCTCTGCACTGGTGCACTGCAGAGAACGCTCCTGGGTGCTTCAGCAGAAAACAAGAGAGTATATTTTCTGAAAGAGCTTTTTTCCTCTAAAAGAGTATATATTTCTCTAAAAGAGCGGCACACACAGAACGTCTTTTTAAAGACGTGTCTTTTTAAAGATGTCTTTCTGATTGTGTGTTATTCCTGGTTGTGGTCGTTATCTCTCAACTTCGGATGGTCATGATCGCTGTCTTTCGTGTCTGGGCGCGACCCACACAGAGGCAGCGTTTGTGGATGGTTCATGTTCTCATTGCGAGAACATGACCATGGCAACGTTGCGGTCGCGGCTTGCTTTCATAAGAAAGCAAGCCACCCCAGCAGCTCCCCGCCTCGGTCCTTCTACCTACGGGTATGAGGCCAGCGCAGCTAGCAATGGGGGCGATTTGGGGACACCAATGGGATAGTCTCCGCCGGGTATCCCCCTGCGGACCTCCCATTCCCCAGCACGCTCGTCTGCACCAATCACTTCCGGATGAGTTCGCCGGCTCGTCTCACGGCAAGTCTGGCTTCTTGTTCAGAGCCCGCGAAGATGATGAGCTCTTGAGCGCAGCATTGGAGAGCGGGCTTGTCCAGTCAGACACAGAAGCCTCAACTGGGCTTCCACCTCCGGGGATAATTGCCCAGTCACAAGCCAATGCCGAAATGACGGACATGCTTTCCCGGGCGGCCGCAAGCGTCGGGTTAGAGTGGAACCCTCCACTCTCCCATGAACCCTCATGGCTTGATGATTGGTTCCTGGGCTCGTGGCGCCACTCAAAGCAGCCACGCCCCGCTCCATTGGCATTCTTCCCGGAAGTGCACGAGGAGCTGACAAAAACGTGGGAGGCACCTTTTACTGCCCGGCCCCGATTCTGCAGTTCTCCCACTCTCACTACCCTCGATGGCGGTGCGGCCAGGGGCTATAAGGCGATTCCCCCGGTGGATAAGGCGCTCACGGTGCACCTATGCCCGCAGAGCGCCGCCACCTGGCACGGACGCCCTAAGCTCCTGTCCAAGCCCTGTAGGCTCACGTTATCCCTAACGGCTAAAGCCTACAGTGCTGCTGGACAAGCCACCTCTGCCCTGCACGCCATGGCTCTCCTGCAGGTCCACCAAGCCAAGGCATTGAAAGAACTGCACGAGGGTAGTTCCGCCCCAGATTTGATGCAGGAAATGCACTTGGCAACCGGCCTCACTCTCTGAGCGACAAAGGTCATGGCGCAGTCTCTCGGGCAGACGATGGCCACACTAGTGGTCCAGGAGCGCCACCTTTGGCTCAACCTGGTCGAGATGGGCGAGGCCGACAAGACACGGTTCCTTGCTGCCCCAATTTCCCAGGCTGGCCTATTCGGCAACACCATCGAGGACTTTGCCCAGCAGTTCTCGGCGGTGAAGCAGCAGACGGAGGCAATCCGGCATATCCTGTCCCGGTGCAGCTCAAGATCCCGCACCCCGTCTGCTTGTCGCCAAGGGCATCCCCCTGCGGTGACTGCAACGGGTCCGCTGCAGCCCGCCTCTTCGGCCAGGCCCCGGCGTGGAGCCCACCGCAGGAAGCAGACGCCACCCGTCTTACAGCCTGCGCCTAAGAACCCACGGAGGTTGTCAAAGCGCCCCTGAGACAGGCGACCCAGAGATGAGGGAACCCACTCACCTGGAGCTGGTAAAAAGACCACTTCATCCCCCGGTGAAAGGCCGGGCGGAAAATCTTTTGTTGCCTTTTTGTTTGATTTCGCTGCATGCCCAAGTGGCTGCAGTACCCAACAGTTCAGCAAAAGAGCGGCTTCCTTCCTCCCTGGGTCACATACCCGGTGTGCACGGTCGTCACCACGACAACCGTCCACGGGTTTTTTTTTTCTTGCAGGATTGGTGCTCCAGTGGTGGCCTTTCCACCCCTGACCACCCAGCTGTGGCACTCAGCTGCCCCTGATGTGGCAGTCTCCACGGGTTATGAGGACAGGCCTCTTCCTCCACCATCCCAGGCTGTTCCGGGGGTGGTCACAAGGAGCCAGGTAAGTGCTTTGATGTCCCTAGACTCAGCACGGCCACGACGTGGTGTGGCACCTCGAGCTTTGCCCCGCCGCGAGGCCCCACCTGCTGGTACGTCCGACGACGTTGTCCCCTTGGTCCCCCTTGCGCAGAACTTGGACGCGTGGCTTGCTCTTTACAATCCGTCGCGATGGCTGATCTGGACCGTCCGGCTCGGCTACGCAATTCAGTTCACCAGGCACCCATCCAGGTTCAGCAGTATTCACTTCACCTTGGTCAAGAGCGAAAACGCTGCTACCTTGCGCGCGGAAATCGCTACCCTCCTACGGAAGGGCGCGATAGAACCTGTCCCTCCAGCTGAGATGAAGAAGGGGTTTTACAGCCCCTACTTCATCGTACCGAAAAAAAGGCGGTGGGTTGCGGCCAATCTTGGACCTGCGAGTACTGAACCAGGCTTTACACAGACTCCTGTTCAAGATGCTGACACAAAAACGCATTCTGGTGAGCGTCCGGCATCAAGATTAGTTTGCGGTGGTAGACCTGAAGGATGCATACTTCCACGTCTCGATCCTTCCTCGACACAGACCCTTCCTGTGGTTTACATTCGAGGGTCAGGCGAATCAGTACAAAGTCCTCCCTTTCAGCCTGTCCCTGTCTCCTCACGTCTTCATGAAGGTCGCAGAGGCTGCCCTTGCCCCATTAAGGGAGGCGGGTATTCGCATTCTCAACTATCTTGACGACTGGCTAATCCTAGCTCACTCTCGAGACATGTTGTGCGCACACAGGGACCTGGTGCTCTCACACCTCAGCCGACTAGGGCTTTGGGTCAACTGGGAAAAGAGCAAGCTCCTCCCGGTTCAGAGCATCTCTTTTCTCGGTTTGGAGTTGGACTCTACGAACGAGCGTGCCCAGTCGGTGCTGGCCTGTTTGAAGTTGTTCAAACAGAAAACAGCGGTTCCACTGAAACTTCTTCAGAGGCTCCTGGGGCATATGGCATCCTCGGACGTGGCCACCCCGCTCGGGTTGATGCATATGAGGCCGCTTCAGCACCGGCTCCAGACTCAAGTCCCGAGATGGGCATGGTGCCACGGGACACATCGCGTGATCATCACGCCAGTCTGTCACCATCTTTTCAGCCCTTGGACCAACCTCTCGTTTCTACGGGCAGGTGTTCCTCTAGAACTGGTCCCCAGGCGCATCGTGGTCACGACAGACACCTCCAAAACAGACTAGGGCACTGTTTGCAACAGGCACGCAGTCGCCGGCCTCTGGACGGGTCCGTGACTGCATTGGCACATCAACTGCCTCAAGATGTTGGTAATTCTGCTTGCCCTGCGGAGGTTCCGGCCATTGATCCAGGGCAAGCACGTGTTAGTTTGGACAGACAACATGGCAACGGTAGCATATTTCAACCGCCAAGGCGGTCTGCGCGCTCGTTGTATGTCACAACTCGCCCGCTGTCTCCTCCTCTGGAGTCAGCAGCACTTCAAGTAGCTGTGAGCCACTCACATCCTGGACAACCTCAACACTACAGCGGACACGCTGTCACGGCAGGTTACCCTCAGTGGAGAGTGGAGACTCCACCCTCAGGTGGTCCAGCTGATTTGGAGTCGATTCGGACGGGCACAGGTAGACCTGCTTGCCTCCCAAGAATCCTCCCACTGCCTGCTCTGGTACGCCCTCACCGAGGCTCCCCTCGGCATAGGCTACGAGCCCATTCTACCAGGGGTGTAGCGGCTTCCTGGGCCCTGGCCAGGGGTGCCTCTCTAACAGACATTTGCAGAGCAGCGGGCTGGGCAACACCCAACACCTTTTCAAGGTTCTACAACCTCCAGGTGGAACTGATTTCGTCCCAGGTGCACGCAACACAAGCGGATAAGCCCGAGATAGCCGGCCAGGTGTATCACTTGCACATAGCGCCTTCCACCTCCTTTTGAGCTGAAGATGTGCGCCATTAATTCCCAGTAGTGTTCACAAGTTTGTTCCCTGGTTGACTTCCTCCGAGCCCTGTGGCAGTCGAGTTTTCGGAGAGATTCGCTGCTGGCCCAGTACATGTGCTAACTAAGAGTCCTGTTCTGGGGTAGGTGCACCACATGTTGCGGTTCCCTGTAAGGCTAACCTCATGCGATACATATCTTCCGCTAATTCGTTTTCCTGTTGGCAAACTGCATCTTCCTTGGGCAGAGCCCCTCTGCCCCAGTCTCCATGTTTGTAGTAACTCCTCCCCCATTGGGCAGGATCTACCTTGAAGAATCTCCACATGGTTGGAAAGACCATGTGACGTATACTTCCACTTAAATATCCCCCCCTCTCTTTGGGCGAGGTGTGGTCTCCGCTGTGTTTTCCCCTTGGGAGGGACACTCCCCGACTAGACCTGGCGGCCCAGTCGGATAATCCCCCTTCTTTTTTAGGGAGTAGAAAAAAGAGAAGGGGAAAAGAGGCCACGACTGGGTTAAGCCTGTCTATCTCTTGGGTAGTCGACTTGTCCCCAGAAAGGGCCGTTCAACACTCATAACTATGTTGGGGGAGGTTACGTGTTGACCTGGTGTGCTGGCTATGAGGCACACAGTAGTCTGCCCACCACACACCGCCAGTTCACGTAACACAGTTACACGTAACAGCCAATTGTGGCATTTCGTATAGGGACCCCTAGTGTCACTACATCGACACTACGTCGAGTGAGTGACAGATAGGGAATGTCATGGTTACTTGTGTAACCTCCGTTCCCTGATGGAGGGAACGAGACGTTGTGTCCCTCCTGCCAAAATGCTGAACTACCCGCTGAAATGGCCGGACCATATATCGGCTCCTCGGCATAAAACCTGAATGAGTGGTTGCATACTAGCTCCTTTTATACCCGTATGTCCGGGGGAGTGGCATGCAAATACCACTCGCCAATTTTCATTGGCATTTTATCAAAGACCAGAGGTGTCTCGGGCTCCCAAGAGTGACCCCTAGTGTCACTACATCGACACAACATCTCGTTCCCTCCATCAGGGAACAGAGGTTACACAAGTAACCATGACGTTATGTCCTTTTTGTGGATACTGAATTTGTTAGCTTTGTCAATTCTCTGCTCTACGTCTCTGTGCTTTGTTCAAATTGATTAATTGTTTTCAACACTAGGTATTACAGGAGCCCCTTGGTATAAGTTAGCATACATATCCATTCAAGTATTAGTTCCGATGCTCTAATTTGATTGCACAAGCAGCGTTCTAAGAGTGTTCATATTTCTTGTAACAATGATAGAACGTATCATACCATTTGTACCATTCTGCAAGCTGTCAGTTTGTGCACTGGTCAGCGACACCCAACAGCTGATCCTGCTTTGACTTATTTTGGAACTATTTTAGTTGGTGGAGCAAAGATAAACAGAATAACTGTCTAAAACATACTCAATATTAGCTTCATTTTATAGAACTGTTGTATCCACCTTTTTCCTGAACGAGGAAGTGTTCTACGATTCATAATGGATGCCTGCATTCGTTTGCCAGTCTCCAGTGTTTTCACTCGCATAGGTGTACTTATTTTCTTAGCAGACAATGTGATTTTTAGTGTATCAAATTTGTAAAAAAAAAAAAAAGAATAAAAAAGGTGTGTGGCTCCACAGTGCTGATACTTTAGAGAGTCGCAATGACCATTTCTTGACAGGGCTTCGCTCGTCAAAGTTTTGGAGTGGGTGGAAAACGTGAAGCTATTTCTGCCATGACAGCTCTCGGAAAGATTTAACATATTTATGTGGGTATGACATATTGATAGGATATTGGTATTGGCTGACTTTGATGCACTGCATCTGGTGCTGCGGAGTAAATACGGAGGCTTGCTAGAAAATCGTCATGGTTACTTTCGTAACCTCCGTTCCCTGATGGAGGGAATGAGACGTTGTGTCGATGTAGTGACACTAGGGGTCACTCTTGGGAGCCCCAAACACCTCTGCTTTTTTGAAAAAAGGCCAATGAGAATTGGCAAGTGGCATTTGCATGCCATTCCCCCGGACATACAGGTATAAAAGGAGCTAGTATGCAACCACTCATTCAGGTTTTGTGCTGAGGAGCCGAGACCAGGTCCTGGCCATTTCAGCGGGTAGTTCAACATTGTGGCAAGAGGGACACAACGTCTCGTTCCCTCCATCAGGGAACGGAGGTTACGAAAGTAACCATGATGTTCCCTATCTGTCACTCACTCGACGTTGTGTTGATGTAGTGACACTAGGGGTCCCTATACAAAATGCCACAACTATCTGAACTGTGTTATGTGAACTGGCGGTGTGTGATGGGCAGACCGCTGTGTGCCTCGTAGCCAGCGCACCAGGCCGTCACGTAACCTCCCCCAACGCTCTTATGAGCGTCGAATGGTCCATCAGGAACAAGTCGACTGCCCAACTATAGGGACAGGCTAGCCCAGCCGAGGCCTCTTTCCCTCTCTTTTCTCCCCAAAAAGAGTGGAATTTGTTAACTGACTGGGAGCCATAATTATCTGTGTTGGGCGGTGTCCCTCCCAAGGGGAAGACACAGTGGAGACCGGGGGGGGGGGGGTATTTTGAGTGGAATACATCACATGGTCTTACCGAGTCTTGATGGAAATATGTCATGTGGAGAGGTCCCATGGTAGGTCCTACCCAAAGGGGGAGGAGTTTCTACAGAGCATGGCGACGGGGGGCAGAGGGGCTTCTGCCCAAGGAAGACGCAGTTTGCTGACAGGGAAACGATTTTGCGGAAGATATCACATGGGGTCGCCTTCAGGGAACCAGCACATGTGGAGCACCTCAGTACAGGGGCTCATTAGCGCACGTACTGGGCCAGTCAGTGAGTTTCTTCACAAACTCAACTGCCAGAGGGCTAAGGAGGAAAGTCATCCAGGGATCACAGTCTGTGAACATGACTGGGAGTCAAGAGTGCACGTCTTCACCTCAAGGGAGGGGCCAGCTGTCCCGGAACTTACCTGCTCATGCCTGCCAATACACGGGACAAGACCGGCTCAACCCGGAGATTGTAGAACCTTGCAAAGGTGTTGGGTGTTGCCCAGCCCGCTGCTCTGCAGATGTCTGCCAAAGAGGTGCCACTAGCCAGGGCCCAGGAGGCCGCCACACTCCTGGTAGAGTGGGCTCGTAATCCCGCAGGGGGTGGCACATCCTGAGCCTGATATGCCATTGCGATGGCGTCAATGACCCAGTGGGTGATCCTCTGTTTGGAGACAGCCCTTCCTTTCCGCTGTCCACCAAAGCAGACAAAGAGCTGCTCGGAGCTTCTAAGGCTCTGCGTGCAATCCAAATAGATGCATATAGCTCACACCGGACACAGCAACGCCAAGGCTGGGTCTGCCTCCTCCTGGGGCAGCACTTGCAAGTTCACCACCTGATCCCTAAAAGGGGTCGTGGGAACCTTGGGCACATATCCCGGTCAGGGTCTCAGGATCACGTGAGAGTAACCCGGACCGAACTCCAGGCATGATTCGCTGACAAAGAATGCCTGCAGGTCCCATACCCTTTTGATGGAAGTGAGCGCAGTCAGGAGGGCAGTCTTCAAAGAGAGTGCCTTATGCTCAGCTAACTCCAAGGGCTCAAAGAGAGCTCCCTGTAGACCCCGAAGGACTACAGAGAGGTCCCACGAGGGGACGAGGCGCGGTCTGGAGGGATTCAACCTCCTAGCGCCTCTCAGGAACCTGATGATCAAGTCGTGCTTCCCCAAGTACTTACCATCTACTGCATCGTGATGAGCTGAAATAGTGGCTACATACACCTTCAAGGTGGAGCATGGAGCGTGAGATCCGAGAACCACATCTGGGTGGGCCAGTAGGTTGCTACTAGGACGACTTGCTCCTCGTCCTCCCTGACCTTGCACAGGGTCTGTGCAAGTAGGCTCACTGGGGGAAACGCATATTTGCGTAGTCCAGGGGGCTAGCTGTGTGCCAGCGCATCTATACCGAGGGGTGCTTCAGTCAGGGCGTACCAAAGCGGGCAGTGGGAGGATTCCCGGGAAGCAAACAGGTCTACCTGTGCTCGACCGAATCGACTCCAAATCAGCTGGACCACCTGAGGGTGGAGTTTCCACTCTCCTCTGAGGGTACACTGATGTGACAGCATGTCCACTGCGGTGTTGAGGTCGCCCGGGACCTTCTCTGCACTGCACGGGTGCAGAGGGGGAGAAGCCGCTGAAATGCGCCGTAAATCCAGCAGTTTTGAGGTGCGTCTTTGGAGGGAATTGAATTCAGTTCACTGAATACAACCGCTCGGCTCCGAAGAGAAAATCTGAATGAGTGGTTGCATACCAGCTCCTTTTATACCCGTATGTCTGGGGGAGTGGCATGCAAATTCCACTCGCCAATCCTCATTGGCCTTTTTTCAAAAAAGCAGAGATGTTTGGGGCTCCCAAGAGTGACCCCTAGTGTCACTAAATCGACACAATGTCGAGTGAGTGACAGATAGGGAAACACAGACATACTGAGTTAAGCATGTGGACATACTGCTGCACAATTAGACAAAATGCAAGGCATGATGCATCATGCCTTGCATTTATATACTGTATTTCAGCAGAGCTGTGATTACCTCTGGCACTCGCCCTGTGGCTTTGTCTTCAGCTGAATCACAGCCATGCTGATATTTAGGACAGCAACAGCGCTCTTGCTAGAATTATGTTATGTAAATGCAAAATTTATTTTACATGCAATGGGATCATGCCACAATGTGGCTTGTAAACAAAGTCATATTAAACAGTCTGAAGCAGTTTGTTTCCTCCTCTTATTGCATCTCCTCTGACTGAAAAATAATACTTCAAAAATGGCAAATATCCTTTCATCAGTTTTTTTTTTATTTTATTTATTTATTTATTTATTTTGTAACATTTAATTGTTCACAGAAAATAAGCTCTTTCATAAAACCCATAATTGACATTCAAGGGCAGCCATTTTACAACAACATTATCCTTTGTTAGCCCCTCTTTCATTTAATTGCATACAATTTACTACAGTGACTTCATTAGCATGCTTAATGAATTGAAGGTGTCAGCTCCGTAAAGTACCCCATATTTAAATCAATAGTTCAACATTAATATACAATGCCCTGCTTCTGTCCTTACCTTGTGAAGTGCTGGTGTTCTTGTTCAGCACTGCGGTGGGTAAAAAGATTTGACAGGTCAATAAGGCCTCGTGTGGAGTCTGAAGTGGACAGCTGGTCCAGTTTAAAGTGGTGCTGAGCTTCAGATTCATTTGAATATGAAGCTGGGGTGATTGTTAATGTCATTGATTTATGTAGAAAACGGCATGTCCCTAGACTCATTTACAAAGACGATACAGGGATTCCAAAGGATTAGTCAACCCATAAATTATCATTCTCAGCTTTTAGTGAATAATGAATTTGAACAAAGCAATCATATGGCTTCAGAAGAATATAGCGCAAAAGTCATATGGACCACTTTTATGATCCTTTTATGGTCTTTTTTTAAACTTGTGTAATTACATCGAAAAGAGCAACCAGTGCAATTCTTCAAAATCCTGATTTTATATTCAATGGAAGAAATAAGTCATATACATTTGGAACAGCATGAGGGTGAGTAAATAATGACAATTTAAAGTTTCGGATGAGATATTCCATTAGTTAAAATGGTTTTGTCTATTGATGGAAAATCCTTTACCCTCAAAATGATGTATTGATGTTAAATGGTTTCTCAAAGAGTAAAAGGAATATCAGAGCAAACAGATATGAGAAAGATAAATATTAGGCATGGGCATTTTAGCCATTTTTTCTACTCAAGTACTTGAAGTAATTACTTGAGTACTCGTCAAGTACAGCCAATGTTAACGAATAGTTCCAACATCTATTCATTAACATTGGCTGTTATAATGTAGTCTGTTACAGTAAGCACAAAAGAGGGCATAATCAAAATATAATGCATTATATTTTGTCATTATGTGAAGACTCGCTGGTCAATTCAATGCAACAATACTCAGAACGCGTGTCTCTGTTCTTCCTTCAGGTTACCGTAATAAGCTTAGTAAGTGTGCAGCGCTGTTTCTGAACTATGTATCTGCAAACCGTGGTTTCAGTGATGCCATAATCATTGCATTTTTAAAATGCAGTGTTAAGTTGAAAATAGTTTTGAAGACCCTACATTCTGTTACATGAAGCTGTGCTCCATCTAGATGTTTGAAAGAAAGATTTTGCCTTGTGTGTGTGTGTGCATGCTTCTCCAGAGTATACTAGTGTAGAGTGCCATCTCTGTCCTGGACAGAAAGTCAAGCTGCGCTCTGTTGGAATTTGTTTCTGTGATTCATGCTTGGTCCCATTTAACTTGGAATTTTAAACTTCATACTGGGAAAACTGCAATGGAATGCCACTTTATTTTGGACATACAACTCATACGGAAATCTTCAGCTCTGATTTCGCTGAGATGCAGGTGTGTCACACAAAAATGTCGGCACTGAGGGAGATTTACAGTCAATGATAAACCTTAACTTTTATTAAATAATATACATTAATGAGTCAAAGTTTCTACATTATATGACAATAAAACCGGTTTAGCAAACATGGTCATAGACAAATGCTCAAAACACGGTGGATTAAACTTTCTTTTGATTATCGTAAACCTGTAGAACAAACGCTAGCATTGCAGCAACGTTTATCAGTTTGGTTGCTATGAGACGTCTCTGTTGACAATCAAGGTACTGCTGAAAATGACAACGTAATCAATCTCAAAATTAAAAATAAGGCCCCTCTTTGATTCGTAGTGTATAGTTGTCAGGTAGTTGTCACTGAATTTTGAATTCAGTGAAAAGTCACGTCAAGCATTTTCATTTTCGATCATCGTTTTCATGATCGATCATTGCAATCACTTCTGAGTACTCGGGTCCTGGAGTACTCGTGCCCATCCCTAGTAAGTATTGATGTGGACACAGTATCTCTGTCATTTCCTCATCAATGTACACTCTCTGCTCACAGACAGAGTGATATGACAGTCTGGAGCCATCACTATTTACTCAGTAAGAGGAGAAAAGACTGATTGCTGGTGTATTGCCTCCATATGAGGTATAGATGCACCAGGAATGGACCCTGTTTGCATATCAATCTTTAGTGTTCTTTGTGAGAATTAATGTAGAAGCGGCTCAGCTGGGCCAAAATATTTGTTAATATGTAAAGCTGCTCTCTGCTAGTGATTCAGCAGCTCATCAAAGACACCATCAAGCTGAAAAAGCCTTTATCCAATCCTGTAACGATTGAGCTATGCTAATTTGGGCTCCCTCCTCTATCAAACACAAAAACAAAAAGAATAGACTGCAGGGGGTTTTCCCTCTAGATGAGGAAGTGTTTAACTGAGCAGTTTGTGTCATTTAATTACCACAGATTAAAATGAGACTTCAGCATTTTTTAATTACTATTATGGTGGTACCTCGTTGGGAAGAGATGGATGAAACTAAAGGAATTTGCATTATTAACCGCATGCTGTTAATTCAATGTATTTGTGGTGCTTAATGAACCAAACTGGTTTACGGGTTCTATTGACTTCACTGATTTGACAGACATTGTCCTTAAATGTTCACCAGTCAGTAAAGGAAATGAGTCTCTGCAGTAATACTTTACAATATTTGAACAGTATAAGGACGGGCAAGGAGGAGATGGAAACTGGCTGAACAGTCAATGTAAGTTTATGGACTCATGGACTCAAGATGGCGCCGAGTATGGCTGCTGCGTTGCGAGCTCCAACACAACATTGTAGTGTTTTGTTTGTTTTGTTTACAATTCTTATGTTTTTTGTCTTGGATGTTGTCTGCCTTATTGTCTACGACAGACAAACACTTTTGGATATTGGTTCTGCAATTACACACCGTAAACCGGACTTCAGATTCCTCAATGCCGACCCGCTGTTTACAAACACACCAGCAGAGCCCTTTGTCTGGGCTGCCCGGCCGCGGAAACGCAAAAGGAAAAGGGGAAACAGAGTCGCCGTTCTCATCAGAGTAAGACATCATGCAAATCGACCCCCGCTACCCAGTATTCTACTGGCAAATGTTCAGTCTCTGGACAACAAGCTCTGCGAGCTGAGAGCGTGAATCTCTTTCCAATGAGAGACGAGGGACTGCTGCATTATCCGCTTTACAGAAACTTGGATGTCTGCGGAGATTCCAGACTCAGCCATTGAACCCATGGGGTTCTCTGTGCACTGAGCGGACAGAGCGAAAGACCTCTCAAGTAAAAGCAGAGGTGGTGGTGTATGTTTTATGATCAACAAATACTGGTGTGATCAGAGGAATGTACATTCTCTCAAGTCTTTCTGCTCTCCTGATCTGGAATTTCTCATGCTTCTGTGTCGACCATTCTGGCTACCGAGGGAATTCACAGCAATCATTATCACAGCTGTGTACATCCCGCCACAAGCCGACACAGACTGGGCACTCAAGGAACTGTACGGGATTATAAGCAAGCAGGAAACCGCGCACCATGAGGCCACGTTCATTGTGACCGGGGACTTTAACAAAGCCAATCTCAAATCAATCGCACCAAAATACCACCAACACATTAGTTTTAACACACGAGGGGACCGGATTTTGGACCATTGCTACTCTCCCTTCCGGGATGGCTACAAATCCCCACCATTTGGCAAATCGGACCACTCGCTTACAGGCAGAAACTGAAACAGGAAGCACCCGCCCTCAGAACGATCCAGTGCTGGTCAGACCAATCAGACTCTACGCTACAAGACGGACTTGATCACGCAACATCTCCCAGTCCGCCTCTGATAACGACATCGAGCTTTACGCTGATAGCATAACGTGTTTCATCAGAAAGTGGGTAGAGGATGTTGTTCCGACCAAAACAATACGGATCTACCTGAACTAGAAACCTTGGATTAATAGCGATGTTCGCATGGCACTTGATGTGCGGACCTCCGCTTTTAATTCCGGGAACGCAGAGGAGCATAAACAAGCCAGTTATGCCCTCCGAAAAAATCAGAACAGCAAAATTTCAGTACAGGAGCAAGATTGAAGGGCAGTTTAACACCACTAACTCTAGAAGCATGTGGCAGGGAATTAACATCATCACGGACTTTAAAGGGAATAAAAACTCCGCTGTGAACACCGCTGCCTCTCTCCCAGATGAGCTAAATACTTTTTATGCTCGTTTCGAGGGAAATAACACTGCCCTCATGGAGAGAGCTCTCGCAGCCGAAGCTACAGAGGTTAGTTCACTCTCCGTGTCTGTAGCGGATGTAACCCGATCCTTCCGACACGTGAATATCCGCAAAGCCGCGGGTCCAGACGGCATTCCGGGCCGTGTCATCAGAGCGTGTGCGAACCAACTGGCTGGTGTTTTTATGGACATTTTCAACCTCTCCCTCTCTTTGTCTGTAGTCCCCACATGCTTTATAACGTCCACCATTGTGCCTGTTCCAAAGCAATCCAAAATCACTTGCTTAAATGACTGGCGTCCTGTTGCTCTGACTCCCATTATCAGCAAATGCTAATCAGAGATTACATCTGCTCTGTGCTGCCTCCATCACTGGACCCATTGCAGTTTGCTTACCGCAACAACCGCTCCACTGATGATGCCGTTGCATCTACAATACACACTGCTCTATCCCACCTGGAAAAAAAGAACACTTATGTGAGAATGTTGTTTGTAGACTACAGCTCAGCATTCAACACCATTGTGCCCTCCAAGCTTGATGAGAAACTCTGGGCTCTGGGCTTAAACAGCTCACTGTGCAGCTGGATCCTGGACTTCCTGTCAAGCAGACGCCAGGTGGTTAGATTGGGCAGCAACATCTCCTCATCACTGACCCTCAACACTGGAGCCCCGTAGGGCTGTGTTCTCAGCCCACTCCTGTATTCCCTGTACACACATGACTGTGTGGCAACACACAGCTCCAATGTCATCATTAAGTTTGCTGATGATACGACGGTGGTAGGTCTGATCACTGACAATGATGAAACAGCCTACAGAGAGGAGGTGCACAATCTGACACGCTGGTGTCAGGAGCACAACCTCTCCCTCAACGTCAGTAAGACAAAGGAGCTTGTGGTGGACTTCAGGAGAAAAGAAAGAGAACACAGCCCCATCACCATCAATGGAGCACCAGTGGAGAGAGTCAGCAGCTTCAAGTTCCTGGGTGTCCACATCAATGAGGAACTCACATGGTCAGTCCACACTGAGGCCGTTGTGAAGAAGGCTCATCAGCGCCTCTTCTTCCTGAGATGGCTGAGGAAGTTTGGAATGAACCGCCACATCCTCACACGGTTCTACACCAGCACTGTAGAGAGCATCCTGACTGGTTGCATCTCCGCCTGGTACGGCAGTAGCACCGCCCACAACCGTAAAGCCCTGCAAAGTGCAGTGCAAACTGCCAGACACATCATCGGAGGTGAGCTTCCCTCCCTTCAGGATATATATTCCAGGCAGTGTGTGAAAAAAGCTCAGAGGATCATCAGAGACTCCAGCCACCCGAGCCATGGGCTGTTCTCACTGCTATCATCAGGCAGGCGGTATCGCAACATCAGGACCTGCACCAGCCGACTTCATGACAGCTTCTTCCCCCAAGCAATCAGACTTTTGAACTCTTGATCTCTCATGATCAAATACATCAGCACTGCAGTTTATTACTCTTATTATCTCACACCGGACTGTCATAAATTATATTCTCTCTTAACAACACACTGGCAACTTACTATCAACCGACAGCCTGAATGTCAATACAGTACAATACAACCTACTGTATATTTTATATATACTATATATACTATTCTTATTGTATAATGTGTATTTTATATTGTGTGTATTGTATACTGTACATTGTATGTTATTATTTGTATATTGTGTTATGTGTAATCATGTGTATATTAGATTTTTAATTTTGTTGTGTAAATCTGATGTTTATTGTAAATTGGTATATGTCTCATCACTGTCATGACTACTATGTTGCTCGGAACTGCACCCAAGAATTTCACACACTATTGCACTTGTGTATATGGTTGTGTGACAATAAAAGTGATTTGATTTGATTGATTTGATCAGAGTTTAATGACTAAACTCAAACTTAAAACATCATAAAACATAAGGACACACATGCAGCGCGGCCGCGTGCATCTCTCTCTCGAACTGGCATCTCCGGCTCCCCTTTATCTCGTTCTCTCCCACTGATCAGCTGATTCACCCTCATGGCCCGGCCATGCCCTCCTCCTCGTTACACTCCCCCCCCGCCCGATTCAGGCTGGGATGCCACAGGACCGACCATCTCTGGAGGGGAGACGCTGCCCTTCCAGCCATTCCGTCAGCCGGTGGTCCACCCCGCCTCCCGGGAACCTGGGGGAGAGATGAGGGGAGGCGTGTAGAGAGGGAACGGGCAAGCGAGAGACACAGATAGAGAGAGAGGAGAGAGAGAGGAAAACTTGCTCACCAGTTCCCAGACTCGCTGTCGCCCGGTACTCAACCACTCCCTGCCCTCTGGCAGACGACAGCTCGCTCCTCCCCCAGCAGACGGCAGCGAGCTCTCTGACCCCTGGCAGACGGAACTGCTCCTCCCTTTCTCGGCAGACGGCAGAGGTTCCTCCGGCACTTAGCAGCCGGCAGCGACCCCTCCATCCCCAGGCAGGACAGATGGCCACGGCTGCTCCCCTGGTGGATGGCGGTGGCATCCCTCCTGTATCGGCACCACTGTAATAGTATAAGGACGGACAAGGAGGAGGCGGGAACCGGCTTAACAGTCAATGTAAAGTTTAATGGTATAAATGAACTTAAAACAACATAGAACATAAAAAATGTACATTACGTTTATTCATTTGGCAGATACTTTTATCCAAAACGACTTACAAAAGAGGAATACATTATAAACGACTCCTCTAAAATGTGCAATATGTAATATGTAATAATTTTTTTTGCCAATGTGTTTATGGCTTGTAATGGAACTTAAAAAATTAGCCCTTCCCAGACTTCCTAGGTTGCCTATTAAAGCCTGTAGACTGATTTTCATGTGAAAGGAGCGGGTCACTTTTGCCGGGAAAATCCAAAGGATGTGACGTTTATGCGCGCTCCCGAGAGCCTTGCCCCAGTGCTTCTCTTCTGCTATTCAACAGCGACAACAAACTGCAACACTAGGTAAAGTTATCTTAGAGATGGAATCCAGCAAACGTCCGGCTCCCAGCACAACACCAACTCCTACACAAACTCCAAGTAAGCCAAAAAAGCAAACCAAAAAAAAAAAAAACATTTATCTACTGAATCCTGTCTGGCTAAGCATGAACGTGATCGTGGTCGAGCAAAAACTAGAGTGAACATCGGCAGGGCATTTGATTCCTGGAGGGACCTTCGTTCGGTTTTGGTGATCAAAACTGACCCTGAATTGGTGTACTTCTTATTGGACAGGTAAGCTTACATAACTGGAAAGCATGTGAAATATAGTGCCATAAGGACTGATCTGTGTAATCTTAGCTAACTTGATCTTGCCTGCACAGTAACTGTCATAAACAATGTAAATCTGTAATTATTCAGCAAGGTAAACTACAATAACACATGAAATGAATGCTAGACAATGTTAAAGATAATGCGTAAAGACCAATTCATTAGTGTAACGTAACTTGGTTATACAGAAAATATATACATTCTGTTATTATAAAACAATAGCGCATTGATATATCAAAATGACAGTTTTGAAGGAATCGCATCAATACTGAATTGTGTCAGCATATTTATAATGTACAGTCAATTTTATAAACAGCTACTCTCATCATCCACCAAATTTAGCTAACAGCTATTGATAAAGCTGGCTAGCTAGCTAACGCCAACATAGGCTATCGTATAAATGCAGTCAATGTATCATGCAAAGAAAAGTGATTACTTCAAACTAAAGTCTCGCATAGTCAGACCTATATCCACACTTTGTTTTAGTCCTGTTCCAGCACTGGAGAGTGAAATATAATATACAGTCTCAAAGTTTGTAGTAAAACAATCATAACTGTGTAATTTTAATTATCTGTCAGGTGAATCACATTGTCTCTTTGTACGTTGCTCCCTATGGAGTGTGTGCACGGGTGCGTGCACGAGCGCGAGCACGAGCAACAGGTAGCTGGCTGCAGTTCACTTAACGGCCACAGGTGTCATTAATAACAAGGGTTTCTGAATCTACCCCAACAGTGGTAAGAAAAGTGCCGTATTACAAGTTTCACTAGCATCAGAATAGTATTCAAGACAGATTAAAGTGCAACAATAATTTGTTTTGTTTTTTGTTTTTTTAGTGACTGGGTAAATGCTCACAGATGTGTTTTTTGAAGACAGATAGTGAGTCAGCTTCACGGATGGAGTTGGGAAGGTCATTCCACCAATGTGGTACAATGAAGCCGAAAGTCCAGGAAAGTGTTTTGGTGCCTCTTTGTGTTGGTACAACAAGGTGACGTTCCTTAGCCGACCGCAGGCTTCTGGTGGGAACATAGCTCTGCAGAAATTATTTTAGGTATGCTGGAGCAGACCCAGTGACTGTTCTGAATGCCAGCATCAGAGCCTTGAATTTGATACGTGCAGCAATCGGCAGCCAGTGAAGAGAGACAAGGAGTGGTGTAACATGCGCACTCTTTGGTTCATTAAACACCAGACGTGCTACTAAAATATAAGACGAACACACATGCAGCATGGCCACTTGTGTCTCTCTCTCTCTAACTGGCATCTCCGGCTCCCCTTTTATCTCGCTTTCCAGCTGATCAGCTGATTCAGCGCCAGCTATGCACCCTCACGGCCCGGCCACAAATATATTTGGTTATTTTAACATTAGTAGACACAACAGCCAGAACTAACAATGACCAATACTTGCAGCATTTATTAATCTTGGTTCATGTTAATTTCTGCATATACTAATTAATTTAAAACATTAACATTAAAAGTTGTACATGTCAATATTAATGAATTATAATGTAGTGAACTTACAGTGAACAATAGTATATTTATAAATTAGCATTTGTTAATATAAATGAAAATTTTGCTCATTGTTAGTTCATTATGCCAAATCCATCAACTAGGTTAACATATTGTATATAACCTTATTATAAAGTGTTGCAGTCTCTGCAATAAAGATGCATTATTTGTGTTTGATATTAATATGTACTATATGGAAATTTTGCTGTATATACTGTGAAAAGTGTGTCATAATGCATATGGTTTTGCAGTGATTCAGAAACTGTCTGCAGTTTTGTTTAGTCTGTGCCAAAAGTGCATAGGTTCAGACATGGAAGACTTAGACACTACTCTGAATCTGAAAACACCAACATCAGCACAGCAATGCATCTTTTCATAATGCATAGGCCTGCTTTCTACACATTTTATATACAGTATGTATGTGTTAACATGTGAAAAATAATATAAAAACAATGTTTCATGAATAAAATAACTCTTAAACATAGGAGAGTAGGGTAACCAGAGGAAAAAAAAAACATATTTAAAAAAACAAAAAAAACCTGTTAAAGAAGTGTCATTATTCCTGTACATGGTTGATTGAATTTGTGGTTATTTCATGTCTGGAATCTTAGGGTAAGTTATCTGGAATCACAGATGGACCTTCACTACAGCCACCTTTTCAAACACCCCCTCATGTTTCCATGCCCGAGTTTGAGTAACTGCCCAAAATGTGCTGATCTGACTTTCTAGTTGAGCTGCCTCAGTAAATATTTTGCTTGAGCAATTCTTTTGGAGCCATTTGGCATAGTTTTGAGAAAGGATTTGGGTGAGATTTGTTGAGGCTTTTGTTTAATATGCATTCAGATGGCTTTTCATTGTAAGAACTGATTTCGTTCTGCTACATCAGGATGAGCAGTTTTTATCCCTTTTGTTTCCATTTGAGTGCAATAATTAATCTGTAATTTTTCTTTAATTTCTTTCATTAATTTAATTCATATAACTATATGAATGTTCTGTAAGAGAGCCTTTATAGAAAACAAAATCACAGAACATTGAATTGTGTCCATTTTAGAGCAGAGATATATATATTTAAAAAAAATTAATAAATAAATAAAAGCATAATGATAGGGAAAGCTAAAAAAAAAAAAAAAGTGAATAAACATTAATATTCTCTCATAAGACAATAATAATATAATTATAATAGAATAATAATAACAATAATACATATTGTATATTAATATAAGAATTATATTGTCAATAAAATGGAAATGCTCTCAGTAGCCATAATCCTGTTTCAAATAGTTAGTAAATAACTTCACCCAAAAATGAAAATTAAATTAAATTGAAAATATATTTGCATAATTTTGAATCTTGAAAGCTCCAATATATTTGCATGGAAAAGAGTGACCAATACATTGTTCGAAATTTTAATGGAAAAAAATGAAGTTATACCGGTTTGAAACGACACGAGGGTGAGTATATAAAGAGAATGTTCATTTTTGGGTGAGCTATTTCTTCATGTTCATACTGTATACAGTATTTGCAAGTGTTATGTGTCTTGAAATCTTGGAGAACTTCAGATTACACTGTGTAACAAATGTTTTTTTTTTTTTTTCTGGGTAGTAAGTGTTATGCCTCAAAAGTATAGAAAATGGCTATTATTCCCCACAAACTTTGCTTTTGTGACCAGGACAGTGATATTTTGAAATGTACCTATTTCCAATGAGAAAACGGGCAAATTTGTGTATTTTTGTTCACATAAACTCAGAAAAAAACAACATATGAATCCAAATTAACATGTATTTATACTAAAGTAATATTCAAATCCGTGCTGGTCCATAATGGTAACAAGTACCCGTCTCTTCCCCTGGCTCACTCAGTGCACCTCAAAGAGGATTACAACAGCATCAAGACCTTGCTGGATGCCTTGAAGTATGATGAGTACGGCTGGGAGGTCATAGGAGACTTCAAAATGATGGCATTCCTGATGGGTCTCCAAGGCGGTTTTACCAAGTTTCCCTGCTATCTTTGCCTTTGGGACAGCAGGGAAACCAAGGCGCACTACCACAGGCGGAACTGGCCACAGCGGACTGAGTTCTCTGTGAGCAGGAACAACATCAAGTGGGAGCCACTGGTGGACCCCCGGAAGGTGCTGATGCCACCACCGCACATCAAATTGGGCCTTATGAAACAATTTGTCAGAGCTCTAGATAAGGAGTCGGCAGCCTTCAAGTACCTTCAAGACTTCATCCCTAAGCTGTCTGAGGCAAAGGTCAAAGCCAGTGTTTTCATCGGACCACAGATAAAGAAGAATTTTGGATTCATATGTTGTTTTTCTCTGACTTTCCCTATCTGTCACTCACTCGACATCGTGTCGATGTAGTGACACTAGGGGTCACACTTGGGAGCCCCAAACACCTCTGCTTTTTTGAAAAAAGGCCAATGAGAATTGGCGCGTGGAATTTGCATGCCACTCCACCTTTCCGTTTGTGTGTTATTCCTGGTTGCGGTCATTATCTCTCTGCTTCTGATGGCCACAATCGCTGTCTTACGTGTCTGGGCGCTGCCCATGTGGAGACATCGTTCGTGGATGCGTCATGTCCTCATTGCGAGAACATGACCATGGCAACGTTGCGGTCGCGGCTTGCATTCGTAAGAAAGCAAGCCACCCCACCTCTGTCCTTCTACCTACGGGTATGAGGCCGTGCCGGTTAGCACTGGGGGCTATTTGGGGACCTCAGTGGGACCACCTCTGCTGGGTATCCCCCCACGGACCTCCCATTCCCCAGCATGCTCGCTTGCCCCGGTCGGGCGCTCGGACAAGATCGCCGGCTCATCTCAGGGCGAGTTCGACCTCTCGTTCGGAGCCCGGGAAGAAGACGAGTTATCGAGCGCAGCATCGGAGAGCGAGCTCGTCCAGTCGGATGCAGAGGCTTCGACTGGACTTCCTCCTTCTGGAATGGTCGCCCAGTCCCAGGCCGACGCGAAAATGACGGACATGATTTTCCCGGGCGTGAACCCTCCACTCTCCCCAGAACCCTCGCGGCTCGACGAATGGTTCCTGGGCTCGGGGCGCCGCCCACGGCCATGCCCCGGCCCCATTCCTTTCTTCCCGGAAATGCATGAGGAGTTGACAAGATCATGGGAGGCACCTTTTACCACCCGGTCCCGGTCTTTCAGCTCCCCCACTCTCACTACCCTCGATGGCGGAGCGGCCAGGAAGTATTTGAGATGCAGAGTGCCGCCACCTGGCGTGGGTGCCCAAAACTCCCGTCCAGGGCCTGTAGGTTTATGTCGTCCCTGAAGGCTAAGGCCTATGGTGCCGCTGGACAAGCCGCCTCCGCCCTGCACGCCATGGCACTCCTGCAAGTACACCAAGCCAAGGCACTAAAAGAACTGCACGAGGGTAGTTCTGACCCGGGATTGATGCAGGAACTGCGCTCGGCGACCGACCTCACTCTCCAGGCGACCAAGGTCACGGGCAGGCGATGTCCACCCTGGTGGTCCAGGAGCACCACCTTTGGCTCAACTTGGTTGAGATGCGAGAGGCTGACAAGGCATGGTTCCTTGATGCCCCATCTCCCAGGATGGCCTATTCGGCGACACCGATGAGGACTTTGCCCAGCAGTTCTCGGCGGTGAAGCAGCAGACAGAGGCCATACAGCACATCCTGCCCCAGCGTGGCTCAAGACCCCGCACTCTGTCTGCTCGTCGCCAAAGGCGTCCTCCTGCATCTACAACACCGGCTCCGCTGCAGCCCGCCCCCGTGGCCCAGCCCTGGCGTGGAGCCTAGCGCAGGAAGCAGACACCACCCATCTCACGGCTGGCCGCCAAGAACCTGAGGAAGGCTTCGAAGCGCCCCTGAGACGGGTGACCCAGGGGCAAGGAGACCCGCTTCTCTGGAGCTGGTGAGCAGACCACTCCATCCCCCGGTGGAGGGCCAGGAGGAGAATCTTTTGTTTCATTTTCATTTAATTTAGGCGCATGTCCAAGAGGCTGCGGTACCCAAAATTTCAACAAAAGAGCGGTTTTCTTGTTCCTTGGGTCACATGTCCAGTGCGCACGGCCGTCATCACAACCACCGTCAACTGAAACTTTTTCAGAGGCTTCTGGGGCATATGGCATCCTCAGCGGTACCTGTACTGAGGTAGGTGCTCCACGTGTGCTGGTTCCCCGTAGGCGACCCCATGTGATATCTTCTGCAAAATTGTTTCCCTGACGGCAAACTGCATCTTCCCGGTCGCCATGCTCTGTAGAAACTACATGGGACCTCTGTACATGACATACTTCCGACAAGACTCGGTAAGACCATGTGACATATTCCACTCAGAATACCCCCCCTCTTTTGGGCGGGGTGTGGTCTCCGTGGTGTCTTCCCCTTGGGGGACACTTATGGCTCCCAGTCAGTTAACAAATTCCACTCTTTTTGGGGAGAAAAGATAGGGAAAAGAGGCCTCGGCTGTGCTAGCCTGTCCCTATAGTTGGGCAGCCGACTTGTTCCTGATGGACCGTTCGACACTCATAAGAGCGTTGGGGGAGGTTACGTGACGGCCTGGTGCGCTGGCTACGAGGCACACAGCAGTCTGCCCGTCACACACCGCCAGTTCACGTAACACAGTTCAGCTAGTTGTGGCGTTTTGTATAGGGACCCCTAGTGTCACTACATCGACACAACATCGAGTGAGTGACAGATAGGGAATGTTCTGGTTACTTTCATAACCTCCATTCCCTGATGGAGGGAACAAGACATTGTGTCCCTCTTGCCACAACGCTGAACTACCTGCTGAAATGGCCGGGACCTGGTCTTGGCTCCTCAGCACAAAACCTGAATGAGTGGTTGCATACCAGCTCCTTTTATACCCGTATGTCTGGGGGAATGGCATGCAAATTCCACTTGCCAATTCTCATTGGCCTTTTTTCAAAAAAGCATAGGTGTTTGGGGCTCCCAAGAGTGACCCCTTGTGTCACTACATCGACGCTACTTCTCGTTCCCTCCATCAGGGAATGGAGGTTACGAAATTAACCAGGACGTTTTCTTATTGGAAATAGGTACATTTCAAAATATCACTGTCCTGGTCACAAAAGCAAAGTTTGTGGGGAATAATATCTATTTTCTATACTTTTGAGACATAAGCAATTAGGAAATAACACTTACTACCCAGGAACAAAAATTGTGTTACATAGTGTTATAGTAACTTTGATAAAGAGCATTCAATTGTATTGAAATAATGAAAATCTTGCTGTAAACTTATTATTTTTATTTTTGTTTATAGAATGTATTACACATCTATCTACTCTTCCTTTCTGGTCACCATGCACCATCCCAATATTCTTCTTCATCAAACAAAAATGCCATCTAAATTCACACCCTGCTAACTCAACTTGATCCTATATCAAGGTAATTGGTGCCAATGTTGCAGAAAGAAGGAAAAGGAAGAGTAGAGATAACTTGCTGTCTTTGCCCCCACATAACCCAGAGAAGCTGCGTTCTGATTGGCTGTTAACCTCAGGAGGCGTCAGAGACAGCTTCTGTTACAGTGGTGTGAAAAAGTGTTTGCCCCCTTCCTGATTTCTTATTTTTTTGCATGTTTGTCACACTTAAAGGTTTCCGATCATCAAACAAGTTTAAATATTAGTCAAAGATAACACAAGTAAACACAAAATGCAGTTTTTAAATGAAGGTTGTTATTATTAAGGGAAAACAAAATCCAAACCTACATGGCCCTATGTGAAAAAGTGTTTGCCCCACCTGTTAAAACATAACTTAACTGTGGTTTATCACACCTGAGTTCAATTTCTCTAGCCACACCCATGCCTGATTACTGCCACACCTGTTCTCAATCAAGAAATCACTTAAATAGGACCTGCCTGACAAAGTGAAGTAGACCAAAAGATCTTCAAAAGCTAGACATCATGCCGAGATCCAAAGAAATTCAGGAACAAATGAGAAAGAAAGTAATTGAGATCTATCAGTCTGGAAAAGGTTATAAAGCCATTTCTAAAGCTTTGGTACTCCAGAGAACCACAGTGAGAGCCATTATCCACAAATGGCGAAAACATGGAACAATGGTGAACCTTCCCAGGAGTGGCCGGCCGACCAAAATTACCCCAAGAGCACAGCGACGACTCATCCAAGAGGTCACAAAAGACCACACAACAACATCCAAAGAACTGCAGGCCTCACTTGCCTCAGTTAAGGTCAGTGTTCATGACTCCACCTTAAGAAAGAGACCAAAAATGGCCTGCATGGCAGAGTTCCAAGACGAAAACCACTTCTGAGCAAAAAGAACATTAAGGCTCGTCTCATTTTTGCCAGAAAACATCTTGATGATTCCCAAGACTTTTGGGAAAATACTCTGTGGACTGACGAGACAAAAGTTGAACTTTTTGGAAGGTGTGTGTCCCATTACATCTGGCATAAAAGTAACACCGCATTTCAGAAAAAGAACATCATACCAACAGTAAAATATGGTGGTGGTAGTGTGATGGTCTGGGGCTGTTTTGCTGCTTCAGGACCTGGAAGACTTGCTGTGATAAATGGAACCATGAATTCTGCTGTCTACCAAAAAATCCTGAAGGAGAATGTCCGGCCATCTGTTCGTGACCTCAAGCTGAAGCGAACTTGGGTTCTGCAGCAGGACAATGATCCAAAACACACCAGCAAGTCCACCTCTGAATGGCTGAAGAAAAACAAAATGAAGACTTTGGAGTGGCCTAGTCAAAGTCCTGACCTGAATCCTATTGAGATGCTGTGGCATGACCTTAAAAAGGCAGTTCATGATCGAAAACCCTCCAATGTGGCTGAATTACAACAATTCTGCAAAGATGAGTGGGCCAAAATTCCTCCACAGCGCTGTAAAAGACTCATTGCAAGTTATCACAAACGCTTGATTGCAGTTGTTGCTGCTAAGGGTGGCCCAACTAGTTATTAGGTTTAGGGGGCAATCACTTTTTCACACAGGGCCATCTAGGTTTGGATTTTGTTTTCCCTTAATAATAACAACCTTCATTTAAAAACTGCATTTTGTGTTTACTTGTGTTATCTTTGACTAATATTTAAACTTGTTTGATGATCGGAAACATTTAAGTGTGACAAACATGCAAAAAAATAAGAAATCAGGAAGGGGGCAAACACTTTTTCACACCACTGTATACTCTGTAGACCAATTACCACTGAAGGGGGAGGTGCTACCCAGGTGTTGACCATTCACAGATGCAGTTTAGGTAGCTTTGCATCATTGGAACAGCACTAATGCAGCAGAAACAAGTGAAGGGGAACTCAACTTCAAAGCTCAGAGGGAATGATATGGAATTATCGTCCTGCTCCAGTGCTGATCCTGCATTTAAGCCCTGCCTCTGGAAGAGACATTCTGTCTTTTGGAAATGAATGCATATGTATTCAGCTTATTAACTGCCATGGTAATGTGATAATGTCTGCCTAAAAAAAACCCTGAGTAGAATATTTGGAGTTTTTTTAAGGCTTATTTCAAGTTTAAATACGACTTTTTCATGTCAAGTTGTCTCTTTACAGCCTTAAATATGTATGTTAATCTCTGCAAATAGGTTTAGCAGAGTGCATATGCTCTCAATATAATGTAAAAAAAAAACATAATGAAAGAAGTTGCTTGTCAAGAAGTTTACAATGAATAGGTTATAGAAATTTTAAGGTTATGTGCATTATGTTTGCCACTAGTATCACCAAACGGAATTACAAAAAAAATAAAATAAATAAATAATAATAATAATAATTTTAAAACGGGTTTCTCAAAACACTTCCTCTGTCTAGATAGTCCCACCCCAAACTCATGCCATTTGTTGAGCTAACATTGCTGTGTCGGGGTGGCATTGAATATACCACAGAGCTATAGTGTTAACACTTTTTAGCCTACAAGTTGCTTACATGTCTATCCACATTAAGCTGGGATATGAGAAGGTATTTAAAAAAACAATAATTTCACCTTTTAAGAGATGTTCACGAAAAATTGAAATTCTGTCATCATTTATTCACATATGTTGTTCCAAACACATATGACTTTTTTTTTTCATGGGAGAGCAAAAGGTGATGTTAGGCAGAGTGACAACTTCAGTCACCTTTCACATTCATTCTGTCTTTTTTCCATACAATGAAAGTCAATGGTGACTGAGGCTGTCATTCACCATTGATAAAAACTCCTTCAGGAGACTTCTGAAGCCATACAGTGACTTTGTGTGATGTATAGACTGAAATTTAAATTGTTATTCACTCTCAAAACAAATAATTGATCTACGCATTATTGCAGCACCCAAATCAAATATGGTGACTATAATTTTGGAAGTCAATAACATCAAACCTTTTTGGTCTTACGTGTCTCGAACCAATCATATAGCAAAAATGCTAGTTAAGATTTCTTTTTTAAAAAAAAACTCCTGTGTTCTACTGAAGAAAAAAGTAATACAGGTTTGGAGTGACGTTAGGGTGAGTAAATAATGGCAGAATTTTCATTTTTGGGTGAACTATACAGTACCTTTAATCAGAGAGTTTTGAAGTGCAATAGCAGGAGTAAGAGAGTATATGTGTAAAGCACTCTAAACTGAGAAGCACTCTAGCAACACTCTATCTGCTTCATCATCACAGAGCAGTGAATAATTTAGCCACTTACTGCAGTACATAAGGTACACATACACACACACACACACACACACACATGAGGAGAGGTCCTGTAGAGTTCATTTGCTAGTGAATAATGAGGCAGTGCTCTCCAGGATGGCCTGTTGCAGAGGGCTTTTTAATGAAAAAAAAAAAATGCAACATTTGTGACGAATTTAATTTCCTCATCATTTTGTCTGGGTGAATTTGAGGACAAAAGCCAAAGAAAGGGTACTGGCACACAAGAGGCTCATTTCAGAGTCCTTATATTGGGTTGAAGAGAAATGTCACCCCGATTTCATGGTATTAGGACATTTAATTATTTATCTCATGTACCATCTAAAAATAATGGCTGGACTAAAAACCTGGACACAGAAGTACAATCAGTTTAATCTGTCTGTTGAATCTTCCTGTTTGAATTCTTACTATCTACAACAACGCTGTGAGGGAGAGATATATGTCTCTTCAATGGGCTTTACTGCAATTTAAAGTGTTTTTGGATCGTTCTGTGGATAAAACATTGATAAATTATCTGTCCAAGAATATTCAGTATACAAAGAACTCCAGACAACATGAGTTGTGGAAAATCAGATGTAATCTAGGAGCTTTATACAGCTTTATACTGTCTGTGCCAGATGGTAAAATCTATGGTAAAGAAGAGATGGTAAGTCTATCCCTCACAGCCTTGTTGTCATTCCCATTCAAAATCAAAGATGGCCCTAGCATGAATAAGGTCTATATCAAAAAATCATTTGGTTCTTGGTGTCTTGTGCAAATGTCATGATGTCATGACCCTTGAACCTATGAGATAGAATCTATGAGGTTTAATGTTATTGATGTGTCACCAAATTTTATTTGGGCTTTGCATTGACAAGTTAATAGATGATTGATTTGATTTGAGAGTGAATAACAACTTACCTTTTAGTCTGTTCATTATACAAAGTGATCATATGTTTTCAGAAGACTTGGAATATGATGTACGAATGCATCGCATGGACCACTTTCATGACGCTTTTTTTTTTTAAGCTTTAAAGTGAGGCACTGTCCATTGCTGTTCTAGTTATTGACTAAATAATGACATAATTAAAATTTTGGGTGAACTAACTTGTAACATTCCGTATACAATGGAATAAATCTCAGTCTTTTCTTTTTCGGAGTGAATATTTGCACTAGGTGTAAATAGCACCTGCACACACAGTGTGGCTATTTGCACTTTAATAGTCTTGTGGAAACACATAAATTGAACACAAACTGCACCCCTAGTCCCACTTTTCCCCATCTTGTTTCCTGTCTCCACTCTTAATATTCCTTTAATGCTACTTATAATAATAAATACAATTAATATAAAGGTTGATTTACTTGCAGTGATTTGGTTAGGATTGTCACAGTTCCGGCAAGTGTTTTCAGTTCTAACTGTTGTTTGTTTTTCTCTCCCTCATGTCTCACAGGTGGAGCCTGCACGCATGATCAGCGTTTCCATGAGAACTCTGATCGATCTCGTGGAGACGCTGATCAAGGTACGTTACATGCCCGCTGCCACCTGCTTTCCTATAATTGCACTCCCTTCTTATTCCTTGTGTTTCCCCTCCTTCTTTACCAGTTTATTGTTCCCTGTTACTGTTGACATATGTGCTGTTTATGGTGAAGTCTAACTTCTCTTTCTTGTGTAGTTGGAACAAGCTCGATTATCTCTTGGTTGCCTGTCTATTGAGGTGCAGTTACCTGTCTGCTTGCATTCACTCTCACAAACTGGTGCCCAGGACTGTGGAGGAGGATTCCTCGATTTCTGCCTACATCTCTGGAGATTTGTCTGAGCTTCGCTTGCACCTCACCAGCCTTCTACGGACCTCATGGATGAGCTCGCGTATCGGTTGGCTGCCGGTCAATTGAGGTGCGGTTACCTGTCTGCTTACATTTGCCCCCTTTACTTGGTGCCCAAGACTGTGGAGGAGGATTCCTCGATTTCTGCCCGTGTCTCAGGAAGATTCGTCTGGGCTTCGTATTCACCTCATTATCTTCAATGATAATCCTCTTATCCAAGTGCTCCTGACTTCTACACGCACACACTCCCCTCACGAACACACTCTCCTCTAGCCCGGAGCGGCTTTGCTTCCCTGCTTGCCTCAGTTGTCATTGGCGCGCCCAGACTTGACTGCTTGAATTATAATTAATAAAGTTGAACTCTCTCTTTCTCTCTCTCTCTCTCTCTGTCACTCTCTCTCTCTCTCTCTCTCTCTCTGTCACTCTCTCTGCGTTTGGGTCCTTTATCCTCCCCCAAACCCCAACCATGACAGAATAAACTGGCCCACATGGACCCAGTGGAGGAGATTACGCTACATCCTCTCTCAGCAAGGAGCTTTGCTTGGACAACAACAACACCAGATATCTGCTTCTAACTGGGCTCTAGAGGTAATGGCTTCTCAGCTTGTGGATATGACCACGATGGTTCAGCAGCTTCGCTCTCCCTCTGAATCAAGTCCAGCACAAGACACCCACCCCCCCCCCCCCACTGCACAGAACATTCACCAATTAATTGCCACTTGCCCTATTTGGTCGACCAATAAAACTTCCTGCAACCCCCCAGCCGGGCTCCTTCAACCGCTATCGGTGCATTTGAGACCCTGGTCACACAGCGGCATGGATTTTGTAACCAGTCTACCCCCCTCCCATGGCAACACAGTCGTTTTGACTGTA
This sequence comes from Myxocyprinus asiaticus, assembly GCF_019703515.2. Taxonomy (NCBI): domain Eukaryota; kingdom Metazoa; phylum Chordata; class Actinopteri; order Cypriniformes; family Catostomidae; genus Myxocyprinus; species Myxocyprinus asiaticus. Next base: position 21,503,741 of record NC_059347.1, read on the forward strand.
GTGGACCGGTTCTTGAAGGCGGCTTACTTCATTTCCCTCACCAAATTACCTTCAGCGAGGGAGACAGCAGTAGCTGTCATTAATCACATCTTCCATATTCATGGCCTCCCAGTCGACGTGGATTCTGACAGAGGCCCCCAGTTTGCATCTCGTTTTTGGGCAGAGTTCTGCCGACAGCTGGGGGTGACAGTAAATTTGTCGTCTGGGTTACATCTCCAGGCAAATGGACAAGCAGAACGAGCGAACCAAGAACTAGAGAAGTCCCTGCGTTGTATGGCCTCCCATAACCCGTCTTCTTGGAGTGAGAATTTGGTTTGGGTTGAATACGCTCATTGCCGTCGGCGTCTACAGGGTTGTCACCCTTCCAGTGTAGCCTTGGCTACCAGCCCCCTCTGTTCCCCGCTTAAGAGCCCGATGCTCAGGTTCCGTCCATCCATGCATTTTTGCAGAGGTGCCAGCGCACCTGGTGCTCGGGTTGAGGTCTGCGGACCAACACCGGTCTAGGCCCCCAGATTACGTGTGCGGGCAAAAGGTTTGGTTGTCCTCTCAGGACATCCCACTCTGTCTCCCCTCATGTAAGTTGGGCCCCAAATTGATCGGACCGTTTCCATCGCCAAGGTCATTAATCCCCCCCACGTCTGGTTGAAGGCTCTTTGGCGTTTTCAGTCAGGAGACTTACTGACATCAGGCGGAGTGGCTGAGGGTACCAGTATTTGGTGAACTGGGAGGGTTATGGACCTGAGGAGAGGTGCTGAGTCCCGGCTCAGGACATTCTGGATTGTGCCCTCATTGATCGGTTCCATCAACAATGAGGTAACTCTACTGGAGATGGGGGGGTACTATCACAGCTCTAACTGTTGTTTGTTTTTCTCTCCCTCGTGTCTCACAGGTGGAGCTGGCACGCATGAGCAGCGTTTCCATGGGAACACTGATCGACCTTGTGGTGACGCTGATCACTGTGATGAGTTACATGCCCGCTACCACCTGCTTTCCTCTAACCGCACTCCCTTCTTATCCCTCATGTTTCCCCTCCTTCTTTGCCAGTTTATTGTTCCCAGTTACTGTTGATGTGTGCTGTTTACAGTGAAGTCTAACTTCACTCTCTTGTGTAGTTGGAACAAGCTCGAGTATCTCTTGGTTGCCTGCCTATTGAGGTGCCTGTCTGCTTGCATTCACTCTCACAAGCTGGTGCCCAGGACTGTGGAGGAGGATTCCTCGAATTCTGCCCATGTCTCAGGAGATTCGTCTGGGATTCGCTTGCACCTCACCAGCCTTCTACGGACTTTGTTGGAGAATCTCGCGTATCGGTTGGCTGTCGGTCGATTGAGGTGCAGTTACCTGTCTGCTTGCATTTGCCTCTGTCACTTGGTGCCCAAGACTGTAGAGGAGGATTCCTCGATTTCTGCCTGTGTCTCGGGAAGATTCGTCTGGGCTTTGTTTGCACCTCATTATCATCAACGGACTTTCATCCGAGTGCTCCTGAATTTCACATGCACACACTCCCCATACGAACACACTCTCCTCTAGCCCGGAGCGGCTTTGCTTCCCTGCCTACCTCAGCTGGCATTGGCATGCCTAGACCTGACTGCTTGAATTATAATTAATAAAGTTGAACTCACTCTCTCTCTCTCTCTCTCTCTCTCTCTCTCTCTCTCTCTCTCTCTCTGCTTTTGTGTCCTTCATCCTCCCCCACTCCCCAACCGTGACAACGATGAAGGTCGTGAACCATGGTATAGTAACAATGTTAAATATGTATTTAAATTAATAGGTGTCATTAATGTTCCTTTCATTAGGCTACTATTAAAATGGTTAATACTTTATAATTACTCTAATTAATAAACTAATACATACTTAATAGGCAATAAACTGTTAAGCATTGTAAAGCTAATATAAGTGTATTAATGTTCACTTTAACGCGTTATCTAGAATTACCATTTACAGTATATTGGTAGAATTACAATATTACCATATATAGACTACATAAGAATGAATGGTTATTTGTTTTGTTTGTGTACTATAATGTGCTTTTCTGTGTATAGTGAAATTGTTTTCCGAAAGCAGTAAAAGGCAAAAAAAAAAAAAAAAAAAGACGTTTTATATACTATTGTCCAGCATCTGCAAAGAGCATCAAAACTAGCACTTGTGCAAAAACATGCAGAATTTTCACAAAGTTTAATTGCATAAGTTAGATTTAAATGTATATATTTACGTTTAGCAGGGAAATAAATTTACAGCACAAATGATGGTTACTCCAAGGTTGTGCATTAGCATTAGACACTGGAAATGTTCTGCCCCTTACTGAAATGGAAAATATGATTGGTTAGCAAATATCCAATCGCGTCTGAAATGAACGTTCTGATTGGTGGATCAGCTTAGTCAAGCTGTCTTGCCAGTGCCATCAGTTGCGCTCCTGCCTCCCACTGCTCTGTGCGCATTTAGAGAGAAGCTCTGTACACTTTTTAAAATAAAATAAAAAACACAATTCACTCACCGGTGCTGCAGCATCGTGTTAGTAGATGAAAAGTTCCAAGTCAAAAGCCTACTCATTTTTCTGGCAGCCATACGTATCATCACTTATTTTAGGTGGGCATACGCAAAATCCTAAGAAAGTTAGGTGGGCATACGGCATATGCCTGCGTGTGTCCTAAACTACACTACTGATTATACGGGTTGGTATGCATTTGTACCGCGGTTCATCTGATTTTGAGGTCTAGCGACGCATCTGATGTATCTGGTTTAGCAGCACCAAATACACAGGTAGAGGCACAACCTCAGCTAATGCACCTGTATGGCTCTATAGATGGATACGGCTCAATGGACAGAGCAGCGTGAGCGCAAATCTTTTAAAGCTCGAGCTCTTAAATTCACAGCTTTGCGAGAATCAGTGAGAAGCAAGGCACGAGACGTGGAAACCATTTGAATTTGGCACAGAATTCTACATCACCAACCTTGAATTTACTATAGTAACACTAACTTTAAGCAGAAACAGATTTATAAAAAATATCATATCACTACTTCAGCTCTATTAAATTTGTCATAGGCTACATTAGGGGAGTGAGGGAATATAATAGTTTTTTGTTACAACTTATAAAAATTTATATTTTGTATTTATTGTTTTTACATGTGTTTAGAGTAGGTCTACTGTTTATATTTACAAAAATGCCATAGTTTGTTTTATAGAAATCATGTTACATCTAACCATGGTAGTGAAGATCCATGCTTCCATATGCTTACTATGGTCTTGTTACAAATACCACTGTTAAAACTATAAAAATAAATAATTAATGAATAAATTAAAAGTTTCAATAAGGCAAATGTAAAACATTAACAATATCACTTTTATTATTAGTTTCTGTCTTTGCATTTTCATTTTATAGGCCCCAGATATAGCCCTCCATCTGCCTGAATTCAAGAAACGCAAGGTTTGGTCTCACATTCATGACGCGTAAGCCTGCTGAATTTATTAACAAAACTTTACAATTATGGAATGCATCGAAGTTGCATTGAGCAAATTAAGCAAATAACACAAATATTGAGTTTTGTGGTTTATGCTTTTTTATTTATTTTTTTATTTTTTTATTTTTTTTGTTACAACAAAGTCTCTGCTTTCAAATTATGTCACATAATTGGGGGCGGCTGGGGTAAGGGAATGAAGTAGGGGGGGCGTTCATCAAAAAAAGGTTGAGAACCATTGGTGTAGGGTGTCTGTGGGACTATAAATAAACACAATAAATGCTGTAGTGATGCCCCTAAACTGTATGTTAATGTTAAATTTGGGGTGCAACTTATCTGCCACTAGCAGCTATCATTATTTGCACTTAATGCAAAGAAGATGCTTTTGTTGGCTATTTACACTATTACTATTTGCACTTAGCGCAAATAGCCTCTGCCTTTATTTTTTCTTTATTTTTACATTGAAGCACAACACAAGCTTTCATAGGAAATATTTTTAGACAGTTTGGTCCAGTCTTATTATCTTGGCTTGCTTCCTTTGGATTCTGACTCCATTTGGAATTAAAAAAAAAAGAAAAAAAAAAAAAAAAAAGGAAAGCGAATATCTCTCTGTCTTTCATGATAACATGAACATTGACATGTTAATTAATTTGTCACAAAGCTAAAAAGGAATTGAATTATGTCATTTAGACTTAAAGAAGTGTCAGCAACAACAGCTGAATTGTATGTGCTATTTAACTGAAATATGCAGACGACATTTTTATAACACAAATAACAGTATCATTGATGTTATTTAAGGTATTGTAGAAGCAACTACTTCTCTCTTTTCCCTCAAAGATATTAGGACTCACCTTGACCTTGAAACTCAGGGAAGAAGGCACCTGTCTTTATGTTGAAAAATTCTGCTGCCTGTGTTTATTGCCCTGGCTTGATTTATGTACCCATAGGGCTCCTGAGTCCGGAGGCCGTCACTGCTGACCTTCCACTATAAACCTCAATCAAGCAGACATGGTTTAATTTGGGCAGGAATGGGAAAAACTTTAATTCTCCACACCAAACACAAATGTAAATGTGAACTCTTGGTACCTCAGCAACATTCTGGGTGCTTTTTACAGTCTCTCAATACATTCAACATGCTTTTTAAAATGTCTGCCTCATCCCGCATTCCTTAAACCTACAAATGAAATGGAGATTGTAAAGCCCAAGGTTTTCATTCTTACTGTTTGCAACGCAAGGCCAAACACTATGGGTAAGAACTATAAAAACAATCACCTTGGGAAGAAGACTTGTAGACCCATAGTATACCAACAAGATAATAAACTGTTGAATCTCAACAAATTTCAAAGACAACAATTTAGTCAACATAGTGTGACATTTATAGTTTTTCCCCTTTGTACTGCTGCATAAAAATGTTATTTGCAAAAAAAGCTGTTTCAAGCTTACATTTTATTGATATATTTTTGAATGCCATTCCTTCACTTTTTGCATTTAAAGGAATGGTTGAAAATTGGTGGCCATGAGTCAAGGCATATTTAAAGGAATATTCCAGGTTCAATACAAGTTAAGTTCAATCAACATCATTTGTAGCATAATGTTATTACCACAAAAATGTATTTCTACTTGTTCCTCCTTTTCTTTAAAAAAAAAAAAAAAAGCTAAAATCTTGGTTCCAGTGAGACACTTACGATGCAAGGGAATGGGGCCAATTTTTGAACATTAAAATGTTTCAAAGGTATAGCCACAAAACATAAGCAATATGCATGTAAACATGATTGTAGTGTGATAAAATCACTAACTAACCTTTTCTGTGTAAATATTTATACAATTTTACAACTGCGTTACCATGGAACTTGGTGCCCGGAGAGTAGCCGAAGACTCGAAGGGCCAGGGTGGAGCCGATGGCAGGGAGGACCAAGGCGGTGCTGGAGGGAAGGAGGTCCCCGGTGGAGCTGACGGATCGGAGGGACAAGGCGCAACCAGAGGATTGGAGAGCCAAGGCGGAGCCAGGTGACCGACAGACCAAGGAGGAGCTGGATGGATGAGAGACCCCTGTAAAGCAGACAGGCTGAAGGACCACAGTGGAGCCGAGGGAACGCAGAGCTGAGGCAAATTCGAGGGACCAACAGGCCAAGGTGGAGTCCAGGGCTCGGAGTGTCCAGGCAGGGTTGGAGGGTTGAAAGTTCCCCTTGCCTGCTCAGGAGAACTAAGGGTGGGTATAAGGGCGGGGACCATCTCCAGGTCCAACTGCTCAGATGTAGCCATGACATGGCATGGAACAGACTCAGGCATGGCTGTGACGTGGCATGGAGCAGGCTGAGGCGTTGCAGTTCCACATCATGGAGCAGGCTGAGGCGTTGCTGTGACGTGGCATGGAGCAGGCTGAGGCGTTGCTGTGACATGGCATGGAGCAGGCTGAGGCGTTGCTGTGACATGGCATGGAGCAGGCACATGATCAGGAGCAAAAGATGGCGCTAGCTCAGTGACCATGATGAGGAACTCTGGCTCGGCGGCCATGACGTGGAACTCTGGCTCGGCGGCCATGACGTGGATCTCAGGCTCGGCATTCGCCTCCCCCACAGTGAACGTGGAACCAATAATCTGCAGGGTGAGGTCGATATATTGAGCCAGGCTGTGGGTACTCTGACCACCTGGCATCAGTGAAGAGATTGGCTCATTTAATCCAAAACGGAAAATGTCTTTGAGGGCAACCTCATTAAAGTCCACCCGGCATGCCAGAGCACAAAAGTCCTCCACATAGTCCTCCAGGGGATGATTCCCCTGATGTAGGTGGAGGAGCTGGATTGCTGGGTTCATTGTAGGTCAGGTATTTCTGTAATGATGTTGTTGGTGCTGGCAATGATGAAGACAAGAGGGGCTCGGAGTAGAACCTACTCCGAGCCCCTCTCGGATGTCAGAGCTTCACACCCTATCCCTTAGGGCAGGGGTGTCAAACTCATTTTGGGTCGCGGGCCTGATGGACCAAGCGACATTGCTTGGGGACCAAGTTTATGCAGTATATATAAATTATACATATTGTGTGTGTGTGTGTGTATATATATATATATATATATATATATATATAATTCTTTAACTTTGTTTAAATTACTTTTAAAATTATGTATTAAAATATTAATTATACCGGCTCATAAGAGTCATTTAGTCATGAATTGACTAAACCAGTCACCATGATTTTTGTTGAGTACAGCCAGCGAACACAACGCAATAGAAAGTAGTGCTGTTTTGCTGTTATTTCATGGTGCACGCATTTTTATGACACCACATTCAATTCAGAATGCAATCTCATAACTTGGTAAAATATAATTTCTTTAGTGACGCTGGTAGATCAGTGGAACAAAGGAAAACTGGAGCAGGAAAACAGAAAGATGCTTGTTTTCATAGCTAGCACTGGGGTATAAAAAGATACAAAATGTGTTTGCCCTTCAGCCACAGTGGCTGTGAACGCCCAATTTCACCAGCCACTTTGATTTTTTTTTACCAGCTCCTTTGGTTATACATAAATGTATATAAACACCACTTCTGAAGCTGCAGTGAATTATGATAACACACATGACATTTCATTAATGTCGCTGCATGTCATTTGCTAAGTTTGTATGTTATGTATTCAGCCACAAATGTTTGGAATTAAGCAATGTTGCATTTACAATGCATGTAAACGTGAACTGCTTTGTGGTAATCAAGCAAACTAAATTTAGAGCACCTCCTGAGATGGTCTGAGATAATTTGCAGTGTTGTCATGGACGACACTGTTCTTGCCATTGCAAACTACTGTATTTTCAGTTGACTGAAACAGCAGAAACAGTGAGCACTCTGCATGTGCGTTCCATGAGAAGCGCTGCGCTTATGGGTGCCAGAGCGCCTCTGAATACACGGCAAATCAGATACGCACATCAACGGCTTTTCTTTCGTCTGTTCTTCAAAATATAATCAAGTGTGTTTCTTCAAATGCATGATTTTGTGTCTGATAGCATTTCTTGTCACACGTCACTCCAAGATTTTTACAAGTTGCCCGCCACAGAAATAACCCACCACTGCGCATAAAATATCCAAATTTGGCAGGTTGGTGGATGCTTATTTTATTCTGAACAAAAGGAAAAACACGGAATTTACTAATTTCATTTTTCATCACAAATGCACACACAATTAGTTGAAGGCAATCAAGCAATAATATTTACAAGAAAAAGAGAGAACCGCTCACTCTTTGACTGGAGCTTTAGCCTCAATAAACCATCTAAAACCGAACATAAACGCCAAGGAACTGAAACCTGCTTAAAATGAATAATATTTCAATGGGACGGAAACAATGCAACATTTATTACATTTATTTATCCTTGGACCTGTCAATGTTGTCATTATTTCTGTGAGAGAAACTTCACTAAGGGAATGTGTGGCCATGAAACTTGTGTCAACCTCAGACATGTGTGGCGTTCGCTGATACGCTTGACTCTGCGAGCACTGAATGTCCCAAGTAATTAAAAGAAATTCCTCTGATCATGCAAACTATAACATAGCTACAACACCACAAATGTAAATGTTTATTTGTTCTGCTGTTGCTAATAAAATAATAGTATGAATACATCTTACCCAAGCTACAGGCTATATCAACGTGAATGTTTTCAAACATTAGTTATTTATTTTTTCCGCAAATCATCCCGCGGGCCAAAGATGACTCCTTGGCGGGCCGTATGTTTGGCCCCCTTGCCTTAGGTTGAGCCCTGACACCCTATGAAGAAAGCTCATTTCGGCCACTTGTATTCACAGTCTTATTCTTTCGGTCACTACCCAAAGCTCATAACCTGGCTGGAGGTGGGATGGAGGAGGTAAGCAAGACGAAGCATTTATATAATCTAGTGGTGACTGCGAGATTAAATGAATGTGCATTACATGTATGATAAGGTAAGATGACAGTTGCCTTTTATTCACTTTTTATGTAAGGGCAGAACTGTGGTATTTATGTTTGTTGGAGGAACTTGATAGCCCATGGCACTTTGATAGACATCTCAACCCATATTGTAACAGATCATTTGCTGTGTAATATGGTTGGGTTAATGTGTGTGTGAGAGAGAGAGTGTACATGTACAGTATGTATTGAGGACCAACACACTGTCCTTCCTGTACTCAGGAAGCTTTTGCAGACAAATGCCCAGAAGTGTCGCAGACAAATGCAGAAGATGTTCAAACAACTGTAGTCACCCTGAAGTGGCCATAAATATTGTCAACTTGGCTGCTGGTAGTTTGAGCAGCACCCAGGTGCACTGCCTCAGGAAAACAATCTACTATACAGCACTGACAGCAGCCCAAGGAGTCTCAGCTTGAGTTTCGCTCATACACTTTAAGGGGGATGGGACAAAAAACATCTAACTCATCTCCTCTTGGGTATGTTGCTGTGTTTTTCGGTTATTGATTGCAGGGTTGTGAAAAGGATGGTTCAAACTCTTTATTAAATTCCACTGGGGTGCAAAAACAAAAACACTTTTTACATATGTTTTTTAATGCTTGTTTTTAATTGTGTTTTTTTTTATTTTATTATGCCACTTTCTCATATTGCCTTGTTTCGTGAGAGATGATCTGTAAAATCTTTACACGCAAAAGTTATGCCATAAATGTTTAAATTTATGGTTTGGAAACATAGGCTAATAAACAGTGTTGTATAATGAATGCCAGGCAATTTCTTAGAACTGATTTACAATATGCCTTCGAAATGCTGTTGCGTAACAAAATCATATTATTGTCTGAGGGATATATGACTCATTCAAAGCGATACAGCTCACTGTGGACTGTTATAAAAACAGCATTCTGACCACAAGATCTTGTTGTTTACAACAGAAAAAAAAAAAATTTGAATTCCTCGTGGTCACATGCTACTGGAATCCGGTCCAAATTATCAATTATTTGATTAATGCATGATTCATGTATAAAGATTTATTCATAGTCATGGTTGGGTCACAATGACTGTCCAAGGGATTATAAACAAAATGAGAGGGCCTAACCTTTAAAACACAAGGTGCCTCACAGTGTTTGCAAAGGAAGTAAGAAACACTGCAATGTTCAGCTTGGTCAAGACAAAATAAATATTTGGTTAGGTCCAACACTTCAAGAATGGGCTTTTAAAACTGGTAGCACAGAAAGGCTATCCATCCATGCAAAAGCAATAAATCCAGGCAAATAAAGTAAGGTTAAGATATGATGAACCATAATTTTTGGAACATGTACTGTATATACTATAATAAAATTTCTATTCCTACTTTTTGTTAACAAATTCATGTTAATCAGTCAGTCTGTCTGTACATAGTCTGTGCAACAGCACAAAGTATAAATACTATTTATACTATTTTTTAGAAGCCTATATGGACTTCAGAAAACAGAAGCATTGAAGGTAGTATTAAGAGTGGAGACAGGAAACAGGGTGGGAAAAAGTGGGACAAAAGGCGGATTCCAAACGAAAAACGCCTCCACATCTCTTAATCGACCTGAATACATTAGGTTACACCAACAAAACTAATTAAGTGTTAGATTAAGTAGAAATAGCTCCTTAAGGTAACAATTGGAGGTTGCCACTTTTTACAGTGTAGCTCTAGTGTGGATGAGAAGCGCAAACATAGCAAAATTTATGTTTTCAAAAAATAAAAAGAACAATTAGGATATAAGTGTGCAAGTGAATGGGTACCAAATTTTTAATGCTCCAAAAAGCACATAAAGGAATCATAAAACTTATCCAAATGACTCCAGTGTTTTAATCTATATTTTCAGAAGTGATATGATAGGTGTGGGTGAGAAACAGATAAATATTTAAGCCCTTTTTTACTATAAAAACTCCTCCCTGCCCAGTAGGTGGCGATATGCACGAAGAATGCGAATCACCAAAAACAAAAGAATAAAGTGAAAGTGGAGATTGATAGTAAAAAAGGACTTAAATATTGGTCTGTTTCTCACACACACATATCATATCGCTTCTGAAGACATGGATTAAACCACTGGAGTCTCATGGATTAATTTTCTGCTGCCTTTATGTGCTTTTGGAGCTTCAAATTTTTTAGCCATTTACTTGCATTGTGAGGACCTACAGAGCAAAGATATTCTTCTAAAAATCTTTGCTTGTGTTCAGCAGAAAAAAGAAAGTCATACACATCTGGGATGGCATGAGGGTGAGTTAATAATGAGAGAATTTTCATTTTTGGGTGAACTGTTCCTTTAAGGCAAATCAGGTCACTCGATGGTCAATTCCTAATGCATCCAGGCAGCTCTTATTAGTCATTCAAGTACAGTTCCTATTTACTTGAATGGGGAAAGACTGAAATCTCCAAAATTGTTGGTCAATATTTAATTTAAATACTGTAACATAATCTAAATCAGCAATAAAACCTAAACAACAATAGTATCATAAATTGTGCTTTTTCAGCTCACTTCATGCTAAAACACAATTTTTCAGGCTGGCTGAATAAAAAACAGTCAATGTCTCTATCAAAAAAGGTGACTGGCTTTAATTTAATTGCAAGGCGGGACTTCCATTCCTACAGCTGCCATATTGAGAATTGTGATGCCTCTGGTGATTGGGTCATTTAACTGTAAGGCAGGACTACAGTTAAATGACTTATGATTTAGTCAGTTTATTAGACCTCAGTTCATGAATAAAAGTGGGCCATCTCTGGTGTTTGTTATCTTCTGGGGCAGCATTTATCCTGTCCCCTAGCTATTATTGATCCTTTAGTGCCACTGACACACAGAGTATGCAGGTGCAGTGTAAGGGTTTATTACTGAGTGCTGCTGAGCATGAAGTTCTGATAAGCATCACCAAGCGCTAAATGCTGGCACTCTCTTTGTGTTATTTCTGCACTGGATTTAATTCAGACCACCTCTATATTGCCAAATCATAGCTTCTGTCAAAAGGCCTTTGGTGGCTTTTAATGACATATGGACTGTTTATTCCTATATTTACAGTAAGAGACCCTAGTATCACTTTGTCATGAATTGAAGTTTTTCAAATATGTCACAGAAACAGGGCTTTTGAAAGGGTGTTTTCAAGCAAGATTACTCTGGCTACTTAGCATTTACACTGTGTATTGAGGTCTACATAATCTGTGAGTAGAAGGATTCTCCTGTCCAGACTCTGGACTGTGATTAGAATATGATTCCCAGATGGATCTGGCAAATCACTGCATCCATACCAACCTTAATTATTCTCTCCCAGCCAGACGAGCGAGTCTTAAGCCAAATGGCTGCAATTATTGTTTAATCAGACACCCACGATATCTCCATTTACAAAGAGGTGGAGGAAAGGGGTATTCGTAATTTGCAATTCATCTGGGAGTATTAATGTAAATGGGCCATCATTCACCCAGTGGAGTACAAGAAACTATTATGGGTGGTTAAATTGTCAAATAAGCATTAATATGTGGCAAACCTTAAAAAAAAAAAAAAAAAAAAAAAAAAAAACACATTTGGACAAAAAAAAAAAAAAGATGACCTCATTAAGGCTACTTATACTTATTATGTAATATATTGTTGCCTTGAAATACCTTGATAAGCACAATATTAAATGTATTATTGTTTATATTGTATATTAATTATGTTTATTATTAAGTACCTAATTAAACAAGTATGTAATGAAAACCTAGTGAGTGTATACACAATGAAAGGTTTCAACCACATTACATTACAGACAACTGCTATGCTAACGACTTAGTTCCTCAAAATGGCCAGTGGGAACACTGTCTCATCAGCAGTCATCATAAGCCTTTGTTTGATTACAGAGGCTCATAAAACATGGCCTGAAGTTTGTGTCAAGCTCAACTTACACAGCAAAGCTTCAGGCGGGCCTGTAGGGTGGGGCAGTGTGAATTCCAGCACCAAGCCCCCCTTGTACTCAGTGCTCCACCATTTGTTTTGACATCTCACTGACACTATCTCAAGATCAGTTGGCCGACCTGCTTTAAAACGTAAAATGACAGTCTCTGAAGTAATCATAGCTTCTCTCAATGCCAAATATTATGTTTGTCTCTTGAATTAGCACAGTCTGTTCTGATCATCTCAGAAAAATCATTAGCACGTCTACGACACTGATACATGTTTGTTTGGTTTCGGTTGTTTCCATGAAAGCACAAAGTGTACGGGAGTTCAGACGCCTCTGGAAGACCTCCACAGCCTAACAAAACAACAAAGAGACTGCAGGACTTGTTGTAGAGTCACTCCTGCCAGCACATATTTCACAGACCTCAGATCAAAAGGAAAGCATTATAAATCAACCTGCCTTTAAAATTTGGAGCTCTTGCCAGCTTTCCAACCGTTCTCTCTTTGCCAGTCAGGATCTTCTACACTGCTTGCCATTTCCGTGTTTTTATTCAAAGGTGAAAGTGTGCAACTTTTGTCTACCCCTGTGTCTCAATCAGCTCCTTAGCTCCCTATGTCGTGAATCAGTAAGTATATCATTAACACGAATTCGGGCACTGGTAAGGGTACTGATCCACTGAACATTGGAACACTTATGACTCAATCACCTGTGATACATTAACAAGCTTGCGAATTTAAGTGCAGCTGTTATTGAATAGCACCATCGCTGTATAAATGACACTTTCGTTTATTTTCGTTGAAGATATTCAAACATACAGTGTTATTATAACAGATAAATGACATAAATAAAGAAATAAATATATATAAGGGTGTATTTTAAACCTTCTTTTAACAACTCAAATATTTAAAAGATTGTTTCACTTTCATGGTAATTATGAATGAAATACATTACAAACAATATCTCTAGTAAAGGGAAAATAAGACTTTTACAATAGTTTTACACTTGTGCTCGTCGTCTAACGACTTAAGACATGACAATGTTTCCGGTAAGGGAACATAGTGATCAATGATGCTCCCTGGTTTTTACGGTGCATTGTGGGATTTTTGAGGGAGCAAACATTTTAGTGCCCTGGAACGATTTTGCGATTAATACAGCCTTAAAAATGGCTGACTCACTGATCAGTGCCCTGACTACTGAAAAAGGGAACTGATTGAGACGCACCCTACGTATGTTAAAATACTTTCTCCTTTCCCAGCTTAATATGCAGAGGCTACTATAAGTAAGCCATTTGTTGGTTGATTTCTTTGAAATGTGTAAACACTGTCTCTTTGGTGCTATCAAACATTGCTCTATTTGTATAAGCATCCCGACACAGTAAAATTGGCACAACCAAAGGCATCTGACTGACAATGGAAGGCGGGGGAGAGATAAAGTTTACAAAACCAAAATGTGGATAAAACAAAGTTTAAATGGGGTCTGTTCGTAAAGTGGTTCAGGTTTAGGATTAGGTGTTGAGAACATGCCTTGCAAGCACTGTAATCATTGCAGAAATACATTGATGATTAACCCTTTTAACTGTACAGGAGTACTGTGGTGTTTGAAAATGATATTTCTGAGTATGAGAGTAGCAGCCACTGAGTAAAAGTAATGGATTTGAGCTGTTGCCAGAAACAAATGATATGCACATGTGTACAGTTTGCATATCAATTTGTAAAAAGAGACAAATAGAATGAGGTCAGGTTCAGGGATTGCTTTTAAAACGGTCAGGTTTAAAAGAGGTCAGCACATTTTTAAGTGTCTATTACTGTAAAGAATCACAATCTAAAAGTGCTATGATATTGTTTCCTGAATTCTCCTCTACTCTCCTGGGAGACAGGACTGCAAATTTCTTTGCAATTTCCGCTCATTTTCTACTTACTGTATAGCTAAAACTTCTGTACCGCTGACTTAGAGACAATGTCTTCAATTTCAGAATAATTTATTTGAACTGACAGACTGATTAAAAATTTATATCTATTAATTATTTACATTGTTATTTCAGCTAAATCCAAGGAAATCTTGATGATCTTATGATGAAATCTTATTCAAACTAATAAAGCTGCAGTCTGCAGACAGAACCGCTCCTCCAGTTCTCGGCAGACGGCTGCAGTTCCTGCGTCTGTCCGCAGCCGGCAGCGACCCTTCCATCCCCAGGTAGACGGCCGCGGCTGCTCCCTTAACGGATGGCAGCGGCGAGGACTCTGCGACATCACAAACCTCCTTCCTCCCGGGTTTCGGCACCACTGTAACGGTATAAGGATGGGCAAGGAGGAGGCGGGAACCGGCTGAACAGTAAACATCAACTATAATGGCAAACTTAAAACCAACATAAACAAACTTGCAGCGTGGCCATGTGCATCTCTCTCTCTCGAACCGGCGTCTCCGGCTGCTCCTTTATCTCGCTCTCCTGCTGATCAGCTGATTCAGTGCTGGCCGTGCTCCATCCGGGCCCGGCATGCCCTCCTCCTCGTCACAGAGATACACTTTATCATACACTCATGAAAAATTAACACATGAATATTTAAGAACACTTTTCTTACTAACAGAGAAACACCTGATTAATTCTGATTTGTTGAAAGGTTTCCTAGAAGGGCGAACCCCGAAGACAAAACAGCAAACAAATATAAACATAAAGAGCACAGAGAAATACTGCCCATCCTGTGAACCCGTTACATTGGTGCCAAAACCCGGGAGGGACGAGGGATGCACTGTCAGAGGGCCCTCGCCGCTCGAGGAGGTAAGGTCCAGTGGTACTGGAGCGATTCGCCAGAAGGCGGAGGAGCCCGCTGCCATCCACCAGGGGTGGAGGAGCCACTGCTGGCCACCAGGGGGCGGAGGATCCACTGACGTTTGCCGGGAAGTGGACGAGCCTGCCAGGAGGCAAGGTCCAGTGTACTCGCCCGGCATCGTGGAGGACCACTGCACAGCTGGCTGAGGACCAGTTGACAATGAGTTTGTGGACCGGCGAGCCAGTTTCTCTCTCTCTCTCTCTCTCTCTCTCTCTCTCTCTCTCTCTCTCTCTCTCTCTCTCTCTCTCTCTCCTCTCACTCTCTCTGTCTCTCCCGCTTGCTATTTCCCTCTTCCATCTCCCTCCCCTCGTCCTACTCAGATTCCCAGAAGGTGGGAAAGGACGGCCGAAAGGGCAACACCTCCCCTCCAGGAAGGGAGGGGGGAGTAAGTCAGGCCAGAGGTTTCCCCGGCCTGAATCGGGCGTTGGGGGTATGTGACAAGGAGCAGGGCGTGGCTGGGATGTAACGATGGATGCCCAGCGCTGAATCAGGCCAATCAGCCAGGAGAGGGATAAAGAGGAGCAGAGGGCGCCAGTTCGGGAGAGAGAGAGAGAGAGAGAGAGAGAGAGAGAGACACATAAAGCTCTGTGTGTGTTTGTGTGTGTGTGTGTGTGTGTGTGTGTCAGTTTTATGTTGTGTTTTGAACATTTGTGCCATTAAAAGTTTATATTGACTGCTCAGCCGGTTCCCGCCTACTCCTTGCCCATCATGTAAACCCGTAACAGACTTCAAGTGGTGTTCCATTGCAGTTTTCCCAGTAGGAAGTTGTAAAATCCGACTTTCCAAGTTGTATGGAATGCAGCATAATAACCCTTCATATTGCAGAACTCTCTTGGCTAAGAGTTTTCTAGTTTCAGCTGTGAGGAGTTATGCTCGAATCATTTGTTGGCTCATTTCCCTTTCATGGAGCCAAGTGACAATGTGGCAAATGTTGAGGAAGTGGGTGGGCATACCTCAGCAGTCCATGGGGAAGAACGCTTGTCTTACCAACAGCCCCCTGGATCTGACACACACAGATATACACACCTCCAGACTCTGCCACTTCCACTCATATTCCAAAAGCTTGGGGATAACTTGATATACCTGCTGAAAACACCAGCATGAATTTCCATGTTGCTTGAACTCGGTTTATGCTGGTTTGGTGCTGGTCTAGCTGGAGGATCAGCATAGCCATGTTTGTCAAAACAATGTGATAGTTAACCAACATGGTCTTTCTGATTAAGCTGGTTGATCAAGGAAGGCTTACTGGTCAAGCTGAAGAAGTCTGACAGGGACACCAGCATACCAGCATCCAAAACAAAACATATGCTGGTGAAAAATATCAAGACAGGTTTGTAAACATCCACACCAAAGCTTTGGAAGCTAATGATATTACTATAATATTAACAGTTCATGTGGGTAAACTATGTAAACTATGGGTCTTGACAGCAGGGATTGCTCAGTCAGACTTGCTTTTGAAATCAGAGCAGAGTAAACCGGTGCAGACCGGTTATTTCCATCAGAGTGCAAACTATTCCCAAAGGGTCAGAGGAATTTTGACATCTGCTCCAGCACACATGGGAGCACAGATGTGTGGAGAACTCCTGAACAGCAAATCCCACATTTCCTGTCTTTTACAGTAACAGAGGGTATTTGCATTGGTGTTTGGAGTTCTGGAAATTAGCTTATAATCCCAGTGGACATGTGAATGTGAATGGGTCCCAGGCTATTGGCACTTTTAACTTGCTAGTACAGCAAATTAGATGGTTTTTGTATTTTTTAACTACAGACACCAAAGTAATTTAGTGAAATGTCTGTGCTAATCTATTAACTGGGTTAATCTATTGGATGATATTCTGACAATTACATTTCAATGCACTGATTACTGAATTTAACAAATGATTCTCATTGCTATACTAATACCCAATATGATACAGATATTACATGAGCAACAGACATGGAGCATGTGAGATTGCAAGGAAAAAAGGGACACTTTAAATGAATAATCCTCTGATTGGTTAATTACACGCGGCACCATTTTGCATGGTGTGGGCCGCAACAAATCCAAGCAGTGTGGTAGAATTCTTGTGAAAGAAATTGACAAGCAGTGCCGCCTCCGTTCTGCCACCTGCCACCTCTCTCCGACTGAAAATGAATAGGGAACTCACAATTATCACAGCCGTGGAAAAACACTTTTATACACTACTAATAGATAGTTTTTAATTCTATGGACCTGCTTGATCTAAACATGGGTTTTATCTGTCTGCACATGACATTTATCATTTGTAATTATCGGTGCAATAAATGCTAACCTTAAATGATATGCAAATCTATTATGCTCATTCCACGGTTAACATGTTTGTGTGTGTTTGTCTTGAAGTTGCATCAGACATTAGGCCTACTGTATGTAATCCTTTATTCATTTCAGATCTTGAATGCATCTAACATTAGTAGCATTTTCTGTTCATAAAATTTTTATTGCATATTTTTTTTTTAAATAATCGTGAATTTTTCCAATACAAATAAATGGAATCGGATCAAATGGAATTGAATTGTGACCAAATTTCAGTTTTCATGATGCACCGTAATAGAAAATAATTGTTGTCAGCACAAATGTTTACACCCCTTATTAATATTTAATATTAATATTTGACAGGGGCCTGGGTAGCTCAGCAAGTAAAGACACTGACTACCACACCTGGAGTCACAAGTTTGAATCCAGGGCATGCTGAGTGACTCCAGTCAGGCTTCCTAAGCAATCAGTTGGCCTGGTTGCTAGGGTGGGTAGAGTCATGTTGGGTTAACCTCCTCGTGGTCATCATAATGTGGTTCTTGCTCTCGGTGGGGCATGTGGTGAGTTCCAATTGGTTTTGGTCAGAATAAAACAACAAACTAGAACTCCTTTTTCAATGTACATCTTGCCATCATAGTCTCTTGGCACGATCATGATTTCAAGCTCGATTACACTTCCTAGGGCTTGACGCATGCGTAGAGTGCTAGATGGTGCTCTAGGACGTGTAATCGAGCTTGAAATCATGAACGTCAAGGAGACTGCTGTCAAGATTTATAATGAAAAAGGAATTACATTTTGCTCTGTTCTCACCCAAAACCTATTGGATCGCTTCAGAAAACCAGTAGAGTCATATGGATTACTTGAATGATGCCTTTATGCAATATTTGGACCTTCAAAGTTCTGGCCCCCATTCACTTGCATTGTACATATTGTAATTTTAATTTTTGGGTGAACTATCCCTTTAATGAAAAAGTTAATTTCTGACACTGATTGGCATTATATACTGTAGCTACCCTACTCTCTAGATATCAGTAAACCACTAAGTAAAAAAAAAAAAATCTGATAAAATTCAATATTACACAAACACATTTCATTGTAGGTGTTAAAACACAGCACAATATTTGGGACACAAATGAAGAGGCACAACTGGTTTCACTGCATTTGTCAGAACAATGATGAATTTGTCAACAATATTAGATTTGGTTTGAACATTTAGAGGTTTGGGGGGTGGGGTTGTAATGTTTCATCACAACACAATACACAATGCATAATAACAGTTCAAATTAATGCACAGATAAATTAAAAAAGTATATTCAATGTAGAGATGCCGCAGTGTGAGTTTTAGATGGTCTGATTGCCGTTTGAGAAAGAAATCACTGTTAACCGCTTTTACAGTTGTATGCATTTTTTCTTATTATGCAACAGCACTGATGCAAAAAAAATGCATTTCATTTAACAATTGTATAAACATCAATGTGGACGTATTTCTGGGGGATATGTGGACACTAAGGGAAACCCTATAATAAGAAAACCGATACACACACACACACACATATACACACAAAACATAAAAAAAAATAGGAGGTAATAAGAGACGCTCCAATCTAGGACATGACAACGCTTATTCGCATCCCGAGCTCAGTGATGTGATTAAGTGTAAACAGAGTGATTCAAAAGTGCGTAAATGTAAGATTATTGTGGGTGTGCAACATGTAGTTCATGGCATTAAACAGTTTTTTTCTTCTGCATCAGTTTATTAAAACAATCCGTTGTTTGTCCCCACATAACCCCCAACACCCCAACATAAAGAATCGACAACAGACTCTAAATACTGTCCACAACACCTTACAAATAAACCTGAGAAGCATGCTTAAACATTACAAAAAGTGGCATCTTTAATTCATCACTTTAAAATCAACACAGCTAAAAATATTAGACTTACTAGTTTGTTGTTGGATGACTAGTGGAGCATCCTGACCCATTTGTAGAATTTTATCTTTCTATGACTTTCTGTCTGCTTGTTTTACATCCGTGGTCTTCAGTCAGTCATTTAAATGCTCCCAGACAGCCAATTTAAGTAGCTTATTGATAGATATGAATCTGGTAGATTGAATTCCTCTGATATATTTTGGAATTTGTGTGTTTAAGCTTCAGTTTCACGTGAATTGAAAGTTCACGTTCAGTTCGCGACACCTAGCCATTAAAGCACCACACAGCTACCGTCCTTAACCATAGCAACAGCTCCAGTACCCACACAGAGTTTTCCCATTTAGGCTTACAAAATCCTATGAAAAACTCTTTTATATTATATATTTATACATTATTATTTATAATATTTGTGTCACATGTAAATAAAGCATTTCACGGTTTTTAACCATGGATTCTAAATTCTTATGGTTAAATTAACCGTGATATTTTTAATCGCAGTTAATAGTAAAACTTTATAATCCCGTCATCCCTAATTCAATGCATACTCTTTAATATTTATACACTGTATCATATCAAACATTCAGAAAAAGCATTAGGGTTAATGTTTCAGAATAAATTTACCCTTTCAGAAAATTATAATTCTTACCTGCTCATCTGACATGCCTGTCTGCTTTCCTCACCATGAAAAACAACTGATCATTTCTATGGATGCCTTTAACATCTTCACTGACTCCACATTTGACTCATGTGATGTATTTCATATTTTCTAATTTCATACGAATGTTTTGTGTGGGTAACAGACCTACAGACCAAAATTGCATGTTGTCAACTGACAGTCTTGTGAGTTTTATTGCTGCAGGGGTGCTTGACCTTTCAAAACTGAATCCTCCATTCATCTGCATTTAAATCTAAGAGCACTTTATATCCATTTGGAGACATTTTACACTGGATAGTTATTTTTAATAGAAACTGATAACTGCAAGGATTCATACCTGTGAATGAAAATCCACCTCAGCATTATCTATAAAAGCATTTTTAAAAATCCTCATCCAGTGATAAACAACTGTGAGTTCATGCATCCTGGCCAGCGCTGAGAAAAGTAACATGTACCACGTGACACCGCCGTCTAGTTGGGTGATACCAACTCGTACAACGGAGGGGGGACTTCAGTTTTTTGTCTCAATATGACAGACTCACAGCTACGCAATTGCAAGGTATCTCATACGATGTTATTTTTAGCATTGATAAAAATATATAAACAAGGAAAAAATGCATGATGGGGGGTATTTACAATTAAATGGTATTTGTGCAATAGCTGTCTAATAATGCCAGCCTATTAAATTGTGTTAACACTAAATCTTGAGATTCTCCTTGGGTAGAAAGTCAGCTGAAATCCACTGAAGAGTGTGAATAATGGATGTGATGAAAATGTTTCATGACTACTCCGGCAGTCTGCCAGATACTGATGAAAGTATATGAGGCGTTATTGCCAGGGGCCCCTAGGGTGGGTTGATCTTCTAATGGTAGTGTATCACAAACTGGAATCATTGTCACCATCAGGATGATTGTGGTTACAGTCAAACAATGGAGTATATATAACTCTGTTCCAAAACCTAGAGCTGCCTTGCTGTCTACTCTCTACATACACTAGGCATCTGCCTTCTAAGCCAGAATACTTTCAGTCATGGAACCTCATAAGTGACTGATTTGGAAAGCTTGAACAGTTAATTTTCAATAGAATTTAAAGTTAGCATGCTGCTATGCTAATGGTGCAATTCTTAGAGCATAAAATGCATATAGTACACACAAAAATTTGGTAAACAGTGTAAGAAAATATAAATATTTAATTTGTTTAAGAATTTTGGCCGTGTTCGACCACCATAATATGTAAGATAAAACAAATAAATCATTGGTTTTATGAATCTACCAGCATTCAATCTGTCGGGCCTCATGTATAGAAGACAAAGGCAGGCCTAACACAGTCGTAAAACCTAACTTAGGCCCCCACATAAGTCATAAATTATACTGATAAAAATCACGCCAAAATCAAACAAAGGGAGTCCAAAATGGACTACAAATCCCATGAAGCCTTGCTCACTAAAGGCTCGAACTCTCAACTCCAATTGGTTGAGGCACACAACAGAACGTCCCTCAACCATCACATCATCAGGAGTAGAAATACCTCTGAAATGCTTCCGGGATTTGCTTCCAGCAACTTTGCTCGCCCTGTATAGACTCAGCTCATCGCTGCTCTCAGGTGCAGTCTCGTGACACAAGGAAGTAACGTCCAACTTGAAACTGTGGCCATACAATCTCCATCTCGCTGGACGAGTTGAGATTACTCTGTGTTCAACTGAACACTCTAACGGATCCGAAGGAGACCGCCGAGCAATCCGCATCTTCATCCGTTTGCCTGCAGAAGTGAAGAGATTAAAGATTTCTCTTCCATCTTCAATCAAGTCGACATTTCTGATTTCTCCGCCAGCCCACTGATAATCAGCAGCCGTACCGAGGAAATGGCCTCCCATCATCACCCAAGCCTCAAGGAACCAAGTCTGAGTTAAAGGACGGATGAACACACATTCCACCTGCATCCTCATGCAATTCAAGTAAGAGGTTTATGTCTGGGCAGAGATAGAATATTATAGTGTGTTATTCTTGTGTTTCAAGGTTTTTGCTTGTACAGTTTACGGACTGCCATGTCCGCTCATTATTAATACTTAGGGTATTAATTATTAAGAATTTGATTTGCTGTATTGTGGTCCAACCTCATTGGACTGTTGTGCATTTCTGCCATCGCGGGTGAGACCGGCAAACTGCCAGCCAGCCAATGATCTGCTCTGCTCTAATCTACTCTATCTCTAGAGCGTGCACGGGTCAACTGGCTTCCTTCGACATCACAGTGCAGACCACAACACTGATGCAACCCATCGAATTCTTGTGAAAAATGTTTAGTTTAAAGTGCTGTGGAGGAAATCAAATCTCAAACTGGTAGACAGCCCTGACATTATAAACAGAACTGACAAGAAAAAGAGCCAACACGGTGCATTCGGAAAAAATAATGACACATCAAATGACACATCATCATCCTTACTAAAATTAATCATGATTTTACAAGTAACAGTAACTGTGGTATTTTGTCAAACATTTTATAGTTAATAATAGAGCTGGAAAATGTAATACGATAACTTCAGCGATTAATATTTTTTATCATGTTATAAAATATCCATCTTTGTTTTTACTTCCTGAAATTTCATGAGATAGGAGAAAGGTGTCCTGAGTTGTTCCTAGCAGGCTAATCAGCCTTACAGGCTACGATTAGGGTAGGGCAGGGTTAGGGCATCTGCTGCCTGCCAGGGACAAACCCAGGCACATTTGTACAATTGGAGAAACTTCACTAATGTTTTCCCTACTTTCTGTGACTAACACTGGCATATACACATTTTCAGAAGGTACACGCTCAACTCAGCTGCACATCCTAACACAGAAACTGATTGTGTGAAGCAGTGCACGTTATTCATTACGCGCAACGCATGTCCTGGGCATAATAAACATGGGAGCGGATTTGCTGTACGAAGAATGGAGACTTCACCCGCAAGCGGTGAACCAGGCATGCGAGAGATACAGGAAAGCTGCTATCGTTTGAAAAGCTAAACCACCTGAGTGAGACCCAGCGTATGTGCAATAGAAACTGAGAAGGACCTGGCCGTTCAGCAAGCTGCAGCCAGGTATACTTATAGAGACTAAATGGCAACCAGAGAAAATAATAGTTTTGAGATTTTAAACTTCAGCAAATTAAACTTTAGCATTCAATATGTTTTATATCTGTATGTATAGTGTTTAATAATTCATTGGCAATGTACACTTAAGTGTCTCTTGCCATTAAAGTTTGACATGAATTGAATCATTTGATCCTACTGTTATAAAAAATTCCACTGGAAAATGGCAAAAGATTTTGCCCAAATTGTAATTACTACATGTCCACTGTTTTATTGGTATGTATACATACACTTGTATCAAGGATTAATACATGTAAAAATGTTGCTTATTAACTCTCTCTGCAAAAAAATAAAAATAAAATAAAATAAATAATTAAAAAAAAGAATAAAAAAAACTGTACATTTTAACATGTACATATTTAAAAACCTTAAATAAATGATGACTAACTCATGTGTTCTGCCCTTTGAGTTAAGTGTTTTTGTAATGTTTAATGTGTGTGTTCATGTATATCATGTCTTTTATTTTTTATTCTAGTTCCTGTTTCATGTCACGCGTTCCCTAGTCATGTGATGTCCTGTTTTCCCTCCATGTTCATGTGTCTTGTTTTCATTGGTTCATTTGTCTTGTTATATTGTTATTAGTTCTGTCTGTTCATTGGTCATCTTTGTCATGTGTGCTCCCATGTCTAGTACTTAAGCCCTCATGTTTTCCATTGTCCCTTGTCAGGTATAGTGTTTGGTAATGTGTTGTCCAAGTCCAAGTCCAAGTCCAAGTCCAAGTCCAAGTCCAAGTCCAAGTCCAAGTCCAAGTCCAAGTCCAAGTCCAAGTCCAAGTCCAAGTCCAAGTCCAAGTCCAAGTCCCATCTATAGTTAGGGTTTTGGATTTCACGACTGTAAATAAAACTGCACTCGGGTTCTTCAATTCATCATCATCGTCTTCATCATTGTCAGCGCAAGCCACTTGTTACAGTTTTGGGCTCCTCCTATGGTACTCTTATTTTGAAAGGTATGTACACTGAGCAACAGAGCAGCCATCTTAATTCATGTTGCACAACTCTCTCAGCCATCAGGTTCCATGCATCTCCTACTCCACTTTAATGTTCATGCCTTCGAAAGCATTGTCTGTGTGTATTGATTTAAAATGTATAAAATTAAGATGTCCATATTTAGTGAGTTTTAAGAACATTACTTATCTACTGTGGTTTTGTTTAATTAATCGCTCAGCTGTGAACAGCCTTAACAGCACTTTGCATATATTTGTATATGTGTTTTGAAAGCCTTTATTTGTGTTTTATCTTAATAATTAAACTGTTATTCAATTTAAATTGCAGTAAACAAGGAGTTTTTGGGAAAATACATCCTGGCTTCAGTCTTTATTTGAATAGAGTTTGGCTTTCTGCTGAATTGTGTTCACAATAGTACACACACAAGGAGAGCACTACAGTGAAAAGACAGAAACTCAGCTAGCTGAACATCCTTGCAGAAGCATATAAGAGCAACAAGCAAGCATCATGGCGGAGAGGTATCCGAAAGACATCACACCAGAAAAAACACAGAGCAACAGCAATATTACATCTGACACATTCTCACAAAGTTCAAGTTCAATAAGATCATCAAGATCTTCTAGATCCTCAAGATTTTCAGTTGGTGCTGCTGCAGCACACGCAAGAGCTAAGGCAGAGGCTGCACAAGCACGAGCCACATTTGCAGTGAGAGAAATTGCAATTAAGGTGGACAAAGCCAGACTAGAGGCTAACTTGGAAGCCCTGCATCTTGAAAAAGAGGCTGCAGCTGCTAATGTAGCGGCAGAGAAATTACAAGTAGCAGCAGAATTTGAGGGTGAGGAGCTTTACGGCAGAAAAAGCCACTCTTCATCAGCACAAAGCACAGAGAAGCGTATTTGCGAGTATGTCAGGGACCAAGCCACATACATCAGTGAGCAGGCTGACTTAGCCACTGATTCATCTCATGACTCTAAATCCAAACTATACCAAGCCACAGATCTGAACCAAGTTGCCTCTCAAGCTGCTCAGAATATAGTGGAGGTCGATGGCAGCCAGTACATTGTACTTGATGCATGCTCTTTATCATCAAAGAAGCCATACACAGAAAAGGCATAACTCCCTAAAAAAAAAAAAAAAAAAAAAAAAGACCAATCATCAATAAATGGCAGCCACATCCCAAGTTCAGTGGTGTTGCAAGTTCCTCAGCACAGCCCTCAGAAACTACAGGCATGGTGGACTTAGTGAAGTGTCTTGCACGTAGAGAGCTAGTTAGCAGTGGCATAACACACTTTGATGACCACCCTGAAAGTTACAGAGCATGCAGGTCCTCCTTCATTAACATAGTCAAAGATTTGGGTCTTACTGCTGGTGAGGAGTTAGACTTGTTGTCAAAGTGGCTTGGCAAAGAATCTTCTGAATATGTCAGACGTCTCAGAGCAGTCCACATAGGAAATCCAGACGCAGCTCTAAAAAGGGTATGGAACAGACTTGATGAATGTTACTGCTACCCTGAAGTTATTGAAATTATTCTCTTTAAGAAGTCAGACAACTTTCCCAGAATTTCAAGCAAAGACAACCATAAACTAAGAGAGCTGGGATATCTTTTAATGGAGCTGATTTCAGCCAAGGAAGATGGATACCAAGTCAGAAGTTAACATACACTTAGGTTGAAGTCATTAAAACAAATTTTTTTAACCACTCCACAGATTTAATATTAGCAAACTAGAGTTTTGGCAAGTCATTTAGGACATCTACTTTGTGCATGACATGAGTAATTTTGACATTGTCTTTGTGTTTGTTTTTGAGTTGCACAGTATGCAATAGACTGGCATGTCTTAAGGTCAATACTAGGTCAAAAATGGCAAAAAAGAAACAGCTTTCTCTAGAAACTCGTCAGTCAATCGTTGTTTTGAGGAATAAAGGTTATACAATGCCTGAAATTGCCAAAAAGTGAAGATTTCATACAAAGTTGTACACTACAGTCTTCAAGGACAAAAGACAACTGGGTCTAACAAGGATAGAAAGAGATGTGGAAGGCCAGAAGTACAACTAAACAAGAGGATAAATACATCAGAGTCTCTAGTTTGAGAAATAGATGCCTCACATGTCCTCAGCCAGCTGACAGCTTCATTGAATTATACACACTCAAAACCAGTTTCATGTACAACAGTAAAGAAAAGACTCAGGGGTGCAGGCCTTATGGGAAGAATTGCAAAGATAAGCCACTTTTGAAACAGAAAAACAAAAATAAAAGGTTAGAGTGGGCAAAGAAACACTGATTGTGGGATCAGCTTGACTGTAAGGTGCGTGAGAAGTGCCCGAAAAGACAGCCACATCTATGGCAAGTGCTACAGGAAGTGTGGGGTGCAATGTTACCTGAGTATCTGGACAAACTGACAGCTAGAATGCCTAGGATCTGCAAAGCTGTCAGTGCTGCACATGGAGGATTTTTTGATGTGACCTCTTTGAAGAAGTTTAAGAAGTTCTGAAATTTTTTTTCAAATTGCAATAGTAATTTTTCCACGTTATTAATGTCCTGACTATACGTTGTGATCAGTTGAATGCCACTTTGGTGAATAAAAGTACCAATTTCTTTCCATAAGAGCAAAATATGTTCATTATTCTAAACTTTTGGCCACCAGTGTATTGTAGCAACATCTCAAGACATCAGACAGGAAGTTAAAGCTCAGTCGCAAATGGGTCTTCCAAATGGACAATGACCCAAAGCATCCTGACATGACCCTCCAGCATGACAATGCCACCAGCCATACTGCTCGTTCTGTGCATGATTTCCTGCAAGACAGGAATGTCAGTGTTCTGCCATGGCCAGCGAAGAACCCGGATCTCAATCCCATTGAGCACATCTGGGACCTGTTGGATCGGAGGGTGAGGGCCTGGGCCATTCCCCCAGAAATGTCTGGGAACTTGCAAGTGCCTTGGTGGAAGAGTGGGGTAACATCTCACAGCAAGAACTGGCAAATCTGTTTTTTTAAGGGACACATTATTCCATTTCTGTTGGTCACATGTCTATGAAACTTCAGTTTATGTCTTAGTTGTTGAATCTTTTTATGTTCATACAAATATTTACACATGTTAAGTTTGCTGAAAATAAAAGGAGTTGAAAGTGAGAGGACGTTTCTTTTTTTAGCTGAGTTTCTATGTTCGGTTTGAATGATGTTTGATATAAGGAAATAAACTGGATAATAAATATAATTGGCTCATATTCTTAAATAGGCTCATCTCAAAATTTTGGCAAACTTGCCGCAAATTTGCTACTCATTATTTTGCAAATTAATTTGCAAAATGAGCTTGAGATTTGCCGTGAAAGTTTACCAGAAATTTGCAGCTTTTCACTGGTAATGGTGAACCTTCAGTAAACCTTTGGCAACAATGAATTTGCTGCTACTGGAAAACAGAGCTTATTTGCACATGAAAATAATTGTTGGCAAATTTGCAGCATATTTACTACAGGGGTTTGCCAGAACTCTGGATATTTGTAAGGGTCAAATTTTAAAAGGGGAGAGAGAAAACTTACAGTATTTTTTGTTGTCTACATCAAGAGCAAAAATAATGTCCCTTGATACTTGACCTTTTATTGGAAAACCGTGAACAAAACTGCACGACAAAAGAAAATGCAACCTGGGCTACGTTAAATCCAGTTTTTTACTGTGTTGGGTTGCCACTTGATGTCCAATGTAAAATGTGGGTCCTGTAGCAAAACCAGTTGAGAATCACTGTTTTACAATATACTGTCTATACAATCAACGTTTCACTTCGACATGTGTCTTGGATTGATTTTTTCAGCTCTTTGAAATCCATTCTGAGATTGCATTCTTTGTGATGGATACATGTGATACAGCCTTAGAATTTGGCTAAAATAAGGTGTCTTAGCAACATATATTGTATAGTCAATTTGTATAGTTTTTTATTGAGGAATGACATTTTATTAAGTTATTTATCCAGCCTAAGCATGATTTGTTTTTCCACAGTCTACAGAGAATGAAGTGTCGTGCTCCATTAATGGAATAACAGCCCTGTCCCTGTCTGGACTGACAGCTGTCTTCACACCACTGTCATTAACCAGCCGATGAACTGGTATAATGCCCATACATTTGGTGTCTGCACTTCAAATGAAAGCAATCTAATGTTGCCTCTAAAAGAGGCATTTAATATTATAATTACTACAGAGACTTGTCTTCAGAGCCCAAACTGCCGTGCATTGCTTTAAGAATAGATGCTTGGCTCACAGTACTGATCTTATGCATTAAACATGAAACCCATATGTTGGGTTGTGGAGACGGCTCTCCCAGGAGGCAGCGGTGGATGATCTGCTGAGGAGGGGGGTGTATGAGGGGGTGCAAGGGTTTCTATTGATGCAATAGAAAAAAACAGAGATTGAAGTTGTCAGTTGTGGTAAATTTGCATATCTACAGAGTCAGGGGTTTGTTTAGTATTCAGACTGTGATTTTGTCCAACTGAGCTCTGACACAAACAAATACAGATGTATTTATACTCTGGGCTATTGCATGAAATCACTGGCAAATACTAATGGTCGTGGCACATTGGTTTATGGGTTATACATGAGGTTTGTATAGTGTCAGTATAGCATATAGTTAAAAAAGAACAGCATTGCTGGAGAAAAGCCCTCAGCTTAAACCAGCCTAAGGTGGCTTGCTGGTCTGCTTCTCTGGTGAAGTTGGTTAGGCTTTTCTGTTTTGCTGGTTTTAGAGGGGTTTGGGGCACTTGTCAACTGGTCAGGCTGGGAGACTAGCCAAACAACCAGCCAACTGAGCTAAACACCAGCTCAGCTAGGCTGGGAGACCAGCTAAACCAGCTGAAGACTAGCTAGACCAGACTTGGAAACCAGCTAAACCAGCTTAAACCAAATAAGACCAGCAAACCACCTAAGGCTGGTTCAGGTTTGTTTTAACAGGAAGATACTGTGATGAAATTTATTTGGCCAACGTGTAATCCCTAACCATAGTATTCAGTCATACCAGGTTTACTGTTGTCAATGTCTCTCTCAACATTGACGTTGATGTAAGTTAAAGCTAAGAAGACACAAATATGTTGCACTCCATTTTTTATCTGCATGCAATGAACTGTTTGTTAAGTTGCCAAAGAACATTCAATCCCATTTGGAAAATTACATATCCGTGCTGAATATAACAGCATTGGATGCATTGCATATTTTCTGTAATTGCTTCTCTTTGCTAATGTGGGCCTCATTGAAAGGCACTGTCTACTGTTTACAAGCTTCAGAATATTCAATTTTTGCCAGGTGCTTTTGTTAAGCCAACACCTGTGAAGGGACTATTGTGTGACTGTGGTAAATGCAGTTACTGCCAAACACTGAACAGGACTGCATGAGATGTGCTTCACTAGCTTTTCCTTTCAGCTATTTTTTTTTCTGGTTTTCTCTGTGTGTGCTTAAGGGAGAAAAAGAGCACTTGTATATTTGGCAAAATCCTCCAGGAGGAGGCGTATGTGCAATCCAAGAACATGGGTGTGAACTCGTGTTTTTTGTGTTAGCGAGTGTGTGTATGCCATGTGCCTGCCTGTGTTTGACTGTGACTAGCCCTACAGCACCTTCTAGAGAGAGACCCTGCAGTTGCACAAAGAGACCCTTGTCTTGAGGTGTCACAGAGCAGAATGTATCAGACACCATATTAAATGACCATTAAGCATAGAGGAAGTCGAAAGAGGGGTGAGGCCATGCCAGGGAGTCACCAAAGAGGCTTTTGACAGTGGCCAAAACAGATGGTTGGGAATGGGGAAACAAGGTCAAAGAACAGCGAACACACTCTCTCTGCTCCTTTCTCTTCACTAAATTCGATACGATTGAGCATCATCTGATGTTTCTCTCTCTCTTTAATTAAAATGGATGCTTTGGAATAGGAGGTTCGTTGTTTTCCCCCAAAGGTGCTTGAGGGGGGAAGTAGAGATAAAAGAATGGCTTTGTGTCTGGCTGCTGAATGAAAGGAACCACTGTGTTGACTGTTCGTAACAAGACCAATCAAAGATAACCTGTGTTTGAATAATAAGAGCTACACCGATGTTTCAATGACATGTATCTACATGGAGGTTTGATAACTTGTGGTAACATGACCTTGGGGTGGTCCCATTGGTGTGATTGTGGTTTTCAGGTTGCCACAATACATGCAGACACTCTTACATGTTTTGCAGCTCTATCTGCAGTAATCAAACACTCTCTTGGTCCTTTATGGGGTGATTTGCAGGGTGCGTTCACAATACTGTTTCAGTCAATCGCGATAATGGAAACTCATTAGATGGTTCATTTAGTGTGCTTATTAGCCCTTCTTTCAATGTTTTACATTAGACACAGCAAGAGCCTTTACAAACATGAGCTGCAGAGACCATAGGTAATTACTAATGGTCAAATTAATGCAGTCAGTGATTGTACATAATTTATCCTAGTTCGTGTCAAATTACAGTAATTTTAAGTCAGCGAGCTTGATGTTTTGTTATGTCTATAATCCAATCCTAGCATCTAATACTAAATTATAAAGAAGTTACTAGTAAAACAAGATTGAATTTTTTAGGTCAACCTCAAAATGGTTTTGTCAGTAAGATGTATAATACATTAAACATGTACTGCTGCAGAACAAAGGTGACTGTAGGGATATAGAGGGGGTGTAAGGCTATCCTGTTGTCCTCTTACCATGGAGGGAATGGCACAGGGCTTGCCTTTTTTATTGACTGACATGAAAGTCTCAGGCAAGTTCAGCCATGTTGCCTTGATGTTGTCACTCAGCTGCAATGTAAGGGTCAGCTCTTTGTGGGAGTTGGGTTCAGGCCCTGGTCCTTCCTCTTGCAGCTGTGCAGAGGGCTGTTGCTGATATGCTCAAACTGGTCTAATGAACTATTAGGAGAATTGCAGATAGGCCAGCTGGACAGACAAAGCACAGTATATTAGACTGGCTCAGAGCCCAGTGCACTTATGTTACTGACAAACACAAAACACACATTTGAAATAACACTGAAATAACACATCAGTGATTAAGAGCCAGCTAAAATGATGTGTATTTTGAAGACATGGGAAATTAATGCATATAATTTAAAAAATACATATTTTACAGAATAACATCAGTGATAATTTGAGTATGGTTGGGCAAATCCCAAATACAAATGTGATAGCTGCCTTCTGCACTACCATATGTCCAATAAATATTTTGATAAGCATGCTACAGATATTCTCTTTCTCTCTTGTTATCCGTTTCTCCTTCTATCACTCTTTCTCTCCTTTAAGTAATTAAGAATTTGTGACCAGTTAACTAGCATCATAGTGATTTTTGATAATTTTGTATCATGTATAATGTAATGTGTTCCCATGTTTATTTTATCATGTATCGTGTAATTTGTTCTCTGCGGTCCAACATTGTTATTATTTTATTATTATTATTATTATTATTATTATTTTTATTTTTTTTACCAAAAACTAATTCACTCTCTGACACTTATAATTGTTTTGTTTTATTGTATGTATTCATCTGTTTGATGTCAGTTAGTTGCATGCAATTTGTCATTTTTGCCGCTTATTTTCAATAAATGATCTTTTTATACTGGGAAGCAAGTTTGGAGTTCTGAACATTGGAGTATGTTTTCATAGTTTGAGAAAAATGGTGCAAAATAACCCAATTTTATGTATTTAAAAGAAAATGGTTTAATATTCGGCCCCATTCTCATCATTTATTTTTTATTTTATTTTTTTATTGTATTGAGAGTGTGGACCAGTTCTGGATTTCTAACTCTTCTGCTCCCCTGCTGGACAAGAGGAGGGCTGCCCTCTCTACTGTGAGAGAGAGTTTGTGGCCCTATAAATGCCACTTGCACTGTAGCTGTCCAGCACATGAAATAGGACTATATTAATGTCTTGTAAAGTCTTGTGGGCTTAGTATTTTATTGCTGTAAAGCAGCTGATGATATCATCTTATAATTGGCTTAATTTTCTTTGTCTGATTCTGAATATGTATTTCCCTATAAACTATAAGGCTTTAAAATACAATTCCATGACTGTTTAGATCTTCACCACCCTGCAATGTAGACTAAAAAGCACTCTCAGTGTATATTTTCCAAGAGTCCTGCTTTCAGAGTGCTGTATTCTAGAGACATGTAGCAAATAATACTCTACACCGGACACGTCCGTTGACGCAACGCAAAGGCTTGAGGCTGTATACACTGGACGCGTCGACACAAACGTTCTAAACCATTTATTTATGTGGTTGGCAGTAGAAGCACCAGCACATGCAGTGAAAAATGGAACGGTACACCCTTTACTGTCAGCACTACACGACGCAAAGGACTATTCCAGTGTAGACAGCATCATTGATTATAGTGGGTTCTATTGCTTTTTGATGTGACGCGACACACTGCTGGCATCCAGTATAGACAGGGTTAAACAGAATTTTGGTGATTGATAGAAGATAAAGTATTATAATCAATTTATTATAATGATGACAACACACACTCCAAGTCTGCATGAACTGCAGGCTTGTTTCCATATAGCTGTTGAAGTATGTCATTGATTCTTGTTGTGTTGTTCACTCATTCATGTATTAATTATATGAACAATATGTTTAAACATTTACACATTTAATCATGCCCCTGATCCGTTCGCAAATTCTGTAAAAAAAAATTGCAACAAATAATCCTATAATCTGAGCAATTCAGTCTTAATGTACCACCTTAATTGTTTTTTTGATTTTTTTTTTTTTTGCTAATCTTTGACAGTAGTGGGCAGACAGCGCAACTCCAGTTGTACAGGCAGTGCACCTCGTCAAACCATAGAGACCAGGCAGCACAGCCCCTCCACAGATGATGTGCTCAAAAACAGTAGATTGACATTTCTTTAGCTAAAATTGATCTCTGCTTACCGAAATTCTAAACACTGCCCCCAGTGGCCAAAGCGGTAAGTGTTGTTTGGCATATAGGCATGTGCGAGCTCCATTTTCCAGGGTGAAATGTTCACGGAGGGGCGCCAAAAGCTTTTCAGCTGTATTGGATGTAATGCAGTGCAATACCCCACCCCCAACACAAACCCAAAACTGAACCTAACCATCAGTGGAGTAAAAATGAAATGTACAACCTCCAAATCATGCTCATCACTGATTATGCAAATGCAGTGGTGTAGTAGTGTCTGAAGAAGTGGGCATACTGTGAATTTATGAAAGACACATGCACCCGATCTCTAAGATTAATTTACATTTATATACGGTATGTAATATGTGTAAGAATTCTTTTTTTCCCATTTAAAAAAAAAAAAAAAAAGACAACTTACAAGTCCCACATACTGTAAACTTACAATATGTGTATCAGGGTAAGTTTCTTGCTGGCATGGTGTACAGTACACTACTAAGAACCATGGTATAGTAACTTGATGTTAAATATGGAATTAAATTAATAGGTGTCATTAATGTTCCTTTCATTAGGCTGCTATGAAAATTGTTAATACTTTATAATTACTCTAATTAATAAACTAATACAAACTTAATAGGCAATACAATGTTAAGCATTGTATAGCTAATATGAGTGTAGTAATGTTCACGTTAACACGTTATCTAGAATTACCATTTACAGTATATTGGTAGAATTACCATATGTATCCTAAATAAGAATGAATGTTTATTTGTTTTATTTGTGTACTATAATGTGCTTTTCTGTGTATAGTGAAATTGTTTTCCTACTTAGAAATATAAATTGAAATGATTTGATATCACAAGAAAAAGGCA